>NC_056522.1:272958201-273007784 GCF_019175285.1 Sceloporus undulatus
TTTGGGGCAGGTTTAAGTGACTAGGATGTCTCATAAAACCTATTAATATTACTGAATGAGTCTGTCATAGATAAAACATCCTCAGAGTTATTCCAGTTTTTAGATACTGTTAATATGTCACTCTTTCATCATTACTATTTAAACCCCTCAGAAGGAATAATCATGAGGGTGGGGGGGCATGGCATAGTGGTTTTAAGTGGTGGACTATGGCTCTAGAGACCAGGGTTTGATTCCCAGCTTGACCATGAAAATGCATTGGGTGGCCCTGGGCAAGTCACATGCTCTCAGTCACAATGGCAAACCTCCTCTGAACAAAGCTTGCCAAGAAAACCCCATGACAGATTCACCTTAGGGGTACCATAAATTAGAAATGACTAGAAGATGCACAGCAACAAGAACTGTGAGCTCTGTTGAGTTCTGGTACTCATTTAAACAATTCTGGGCATTTGAAAGAATTATCACAAGCTTGTTGGAAAAGAAACTTTTCAGTAAAGAATCTTATAAGCTTGAAGTTTGTTCATCCCCGTCTACAAGATTTTGGTTGGGATTTTAAAGCTTTTCCAAGACACAAATGCTCTGGTCAGATAGATAAAGCATGGTATAGTGGTTTGAGACTTAGGGGGGATATGGCACCCCTTCCAGGATGCAAAAAGAAGCCCCTTTTCGAGGCTTCTTTTTATTCCCTCCAGGAGCAACTTCATGGGCAGGGAATTCCAGAAGCAACAGGGAGAAAGAAGTAATGTGAAGCAAGAAGGAAAGATGAACAGATTCAATCAGTGAATTTTTATGGAATAATTGACCAATCAGGGACATAGGGGCTCATGGTGGCATACATAAAAGGCATATAGAGCAAAGGTCTTCACAAATCTCTATCCAGTCCCTAGATTACAACATTTTTTAGGTTTAAGACAAATAAGCAATTGACTGTCATACAAAAACTACTGACAGGTATACTCAGCTGAAGAGGGGGGAGCACTGTCTTGTACTTCAAAATTTGGAAGATTGATTGTGGAATAATGTCACCAGAGTGATTAGAATACTTTGTAAAATCATGCATCTTTATGATTGAACTTCAGGCAGTGCCAAGAGCACATAAATAAAGAACAATTTATTAAACACTGCTAATGTAAACCCTGGCCCCTGGAATCTTTATGTAGCTATGAACAATATCATAAGAATAGGTGTCAAGCATGTTAAATGACACTTCTGCTTAATTATCTTGCCACTAAGATACAGAAGGCCAGTGCATGCAAACAGCTGCTACATCAAAATCTATGTAATTGTTCCTCAAGGCACTTATTTACATGTGGAAGGATAAGTAATAAAGAAAAAAAATAACCACTCTTTTCTTTTAGATTATAGAGCCGTGGACAATGCCATTCTTTGTTCCACAGGGACTCCATTTAGTGCTTACTTCATTTATATCCATCAAACTCCCTTTTTAATGTGAAGTCGAAGGCTTTCATGGCCAGCATCCATAGTTTTTTGTGGGTTTTTTGGGCTATGTGGCTGAGTTCTGGAAGAGTTTATTCCTGATGTTTCACCAGCATCTGTGGCAGGCATCTTCAGAGAATGCTGGCATGGAAGTGAGTGGGGTATATATACTGTGTGGCCCTTGGTTGAGAGGAAGCGATTTACATGTTAATCTGTGTATTGGTCTGTTGTTGAATGGCAAGGCCTCAGGGTGTCCATTTAATTAGTGATCCATTGTCTGCTGCCCCCCTGACCCTGGATGGTCTTCTCTTGCTTTTGCTGGGTCTTGATTTTGGTGTTTTTGAGGACTGGTAGCCAGACTTTGGAGCTATATAGATGGACGCAATGGGGTTCCATTGTCACATGCGAGGGGCGGCGCTTCCAGACGCCCCTTGCCCCTTGCATGTGACGAGGGCGTCAAAATGGCAGCGCCCTGTACAGATGGGTGCTGCCATTTTGATGCAACGGACGCTTAGTGTCCGCACGCCGCAACGCCATTGTGACATCGCGAGTATGCCATTGGCGCACTGCGGCATCATAATGGTGCCACAAAAAGAACCCGCACAGTTTGTCCACTGCAGCTTCCTCGTGCAGCAAAACAAGGCATGGGCAGACCGTGTACCCCACCTTTGTTTACTTTAACAGTTTCTTCTTTCCTGTTGAAGTTGTCCAGGTGTTTGTGGATTTCAGTGGCTTCCCTGTGCAGCAACTATCAGGTCAGAATGTAGATACATTCTACAAAAAATCCACAGAAAACTATCCCTTTTTTAAAAAAAAAAAATCTGATTTATAACTTTCTTTGCAAACCCACAATAAGTTTCTACAACTTCAGTAGAAATAAAATTTTCCACTGGGCCAGTTATGAAAGGAATGTTTTCCTTTGCTTAGGATAGAGTAGATCCATCCAGCTATACTCCCTGACATGTCATCTGCCAAACAACCCACAATGAAAACAAACAGACTCAGTGTTGGCTAGGATTCCTAGTTACCAACCCAACTGTGCTGTAGAGCCATTTGTGACCTTGATATCATCACATGGTTGAAAGGGGCCATAATATCAAGTCAAATCCTCTGATCAAAGGCAGAAGCAATCTGCTTTATCTGTTGCAGATAAGCCTGTGGATTTCTCATCACAATGGGCTCAAGAGCAGACAACAAATCCCATATGCTGTGTTGCAGCAAAACAGGACCTTGTGATACCTGAAAGGCTGGCAAATGTGTTGGCATATGAAGTTTAATGTACTAGACCCAAATTTGTCTAAATTCTGAACTGTTTTTTACACTTATCAAATATATAAAGGGGTAGTGAAAAGAAATTTATAAACAATGGGCCAGAACTGGCAGGGAAGGAGTTAGCAATGCTGCAGATTTTAGACAAAATAAAGCACCATTTCCAAAGCTCTGCAATGGAAAACATCAACACTGGTGGAAGATGTCCATTGGGCAGGACTGGGAATAATGCAGTCCTGCAGATGTTGTGGAACTGCAGCTCCCAGCATTCTTCACCAATTGCTATGCCAGCTAGGACTGCTGGTAGTTAGAATGCAACAAGATCTGGAGGGCGGCATCATTTCCATTCCTGCACTAGTGCAGATAGCTCTAGAGAAAACTCCACCTCACTCTGTATCTACACCTGTTCCCATCATTCCCTAAAACCTTCAGGGAATGCAGAATTAAGATTACAGTTGTTGTTGTACAGTTATAACAAGCAGATATTGGCCACTAGAATTCTCCACCTGCTTTTCAAAAACAAATGCATAAGTAAGCCTGAGCCACTTGGATTTGATAATCCATAAATTAAATATAACTTGAAAGAGTAGGTAATCTTACCAGCTGAAGTGTCACAGGGCAAAAGTATTCCCTCCATTTGCTTTATTCTCTGTATGGTTACTATTAGCAAGAATTTGATGGGTCACAGACCTTGGTATATCAATCTGAGTTTATATAAAAGTGTGTAGGTGGGGGGAAATCTGCAGCCAAAAGGCACTCTCTTCTTAATGTGTTTCATATGTAAATTGTTTACCCAATTGCATAATAATAAATAAATAAAAGCTTTATTTATATACCGCCCTTCTTGTAATCAGGGCGGTGTACAACATAATAATAAACACAGAATACAGAACAATAAAAAATACATTAAAATTTACATTAAAAATATATTCTACCCTGCTCACCATTGGCCATCAAGGGGGGGGGACTAACTAGGACATATATTGGGGAACGCTAGCTTAAACAGGAAGGTTTTTAGTTCCTTCCTGAACTGTGCTAGGGAGGTAGCCGAGCGGAGCTCTATGGGCAGCGTGTTCCAGAGGTTCGGGGCTGAGATGGTGAATGTCCTCCTCGTTGTGGAGGCTAGTCTTGCCCCCGGGACCCTCAGTAGCTGCTGCCCAGAAGTTCCGAGTGTGCGGGGCGGATTGTATGGGGAGAGGCGGTCCTCAAGGTATCCTGGGCCCAAGCCATGTAGGGCTTTATAGGTTATAACCAACACCTTGTATTGTGCCCGGAAGCGAATAGGCAGCCAGTGCAGATCTTTAAGTACAGGTGTTATATGACTGGCCCTGGGTATACCAGTGACCAGTCTGGCTGCCATGTTCTGTACCAATTGTAGCTTCCGGGTATGGTACAAGGGTTGTCCCATGTAGAGCGCGTTGCAGAAATCCAATCGAGAGGTTACCAGAGCATGTACCACCGTTTCAAGGTCCCTCTGGCCCAGGTAGGGACGCAGCTGGCGGATCAGCCGAAGCTGATAGCAGGTGCTCCTGACCGTCGCATCCACCTGAGATGTAAGGTGGAGCGACGAATCAAGGAGCACCCCCAGACTGCGTACCGAGTCCTTTATGGGAAGCGTGATCCCGTTCAGGACAGACGGAACCACCGCCATCCCCGGGCCAGGAGAACCTATCACGAGGACCTCCGTTTTCTCTGGATTCAGACTGAGTCGGTTTTCCCTCATCCAGCCCATTACTGACTCCAGGCACGCCACGAGAGGAGAGATGCCATCCCTGGTCACTGCATCAGTCGGAGACATAGAGAAGACTATTTGGGTGTCATCAGCGTACTGATAACCCCGTGCCCCATGTCTCCGGATGATCTCTCCCAGCGGTTTCATGTAAATGTTGAAAAGCATGGGAGACAGGATGGCTCCTTGAGGGACCCCAGATGTAAGGGCATTCTTATCGGAGCACACGTCTCCCAGCTGCACCATCTGGAACCTCCAAGAGAGGTAGGAACAGAACCACTGGAGCGCAGTGCCCCCGATTCCCACCAGGCGCTCCAATGGTCTATGGTATCGAAAGCCGCTGAGATGTCCAAGAGCACCAACAGGGACACGCTTCCCTTGTCGATGCCCAGACGGAGATCATCGACCAAGGTGACCATGGCCGTCTCAACCCCGTAGCCCGCCCAAAAGCCAGTTTGAAAGGGGTCCAGATAATCCGTTTCATTCAAGATCGATTGAAGCTGGATTGCATGCAGTGAAAACCACAAACTACAAAAATACACTAACTGGAGAGCGTATTCTTGTAGCTTGTGGTTTAGTCTGTAGTTTGTGGTTTAGAAGTGAAAGACTTCTAAATATAATAACCAAAATTTAGGGAGCACAAGCAGGAATTATCAAGTTGCATTATCTGTGATAAGAGAGGCAATTGCTGAAACAAACATTGGGTTCTGTGGATTAGTTCATGAAATGTATTTCTTCACACAATCAAAGCCATTTTAAGACATAAAATACAAAATGTAAAGTATATAACAGTTTGTTGTTGTAGTTTTAAGTGTCCTTGAGTTGACCCTGACTCATGGCAATCCTTTGGATGAGATATCTTCAAGATCCACTGTCTTCCACTGCTCTGCAAAGGTCTTGTAAATTCAGGCCCATGACCTCCTTGATTAAGTCCATCCACCTGGTTTGCAGTCTTCCTCTCTTTCTGCTTCCCTCTATCTTTCCTAGCATTGTTGTCTTTTCTAATGAGTCTTGCCTTCTCATAATTTGGCTGAAGTATGACAGCCTCAGTTTGATCATCTTGGCTGCCAAGGACATTTCAGGTTTGCCTATTTTATGGCCCATGGCATCCTTAGCACTCTTGTCCAGCACCACATCACAAATGAATTAATTTTCTTCTTATTTTTTCCCACTTCCTAGTTCTTAGATCTGTACATAGTTCATTAATTTAATTCATGGCAATTTAATTTTAATTTTGTTCAATTTTGCAACAGAATTGTATTTATCACTTAGTTTGGGGTTTCTGAGAAATGTTTCCCTCATTGCAGCACTACGCTACAGTGGCAAAGGAGTTCTACAAATCAGTTTTGAGGTTGGACTGGCTAACAAATAGGATAATTTCATCCTCTTCAGCAGTATTTATAGGTGACTTCATTTAGCAGATGAATCACAAGTTTTTGATGACATTCTTTGCTCTATTGTAGGGGTAGCAAAATATTCTTGCGAAGGGTTGGGGGAGAAAGAACAGCAATAATTTGTTTTTAGGAAAACTCATACAGCAAATAATACCCACCCACTCAAGGATATTTCCCCCCTGCAAGTTTCCCCACGTAATTCCAATACAACAATCAGGGACTATACAAAACAGGCACAAAGCATAATCAAAGCCTAATTTTAATTATATACAAAAATTAATGTATTTTTCTTTTTCCTTCTCATACACATGGTAAACACTGCACAATTTTCAGTACTGTAGAAATACAATTTTCTACATAGAGGGCAGATCCTCTATAAAACCTTCTAGTTTTGCACTCTATAACTTCTACTGCTGATAACATTTTAAGCACTGTCTACTATTTTATTTTTATTTCACCAGCCTTGTTATTCTACTGGACATTAGCTTTTATAACAAAAACCATCAAATTTGTAAAGTTTTGTGATAATAAGATTGGACCTCCGCAACTTCGATTCTGCCTCACTGGGCTTTTAGTAGTTCTTTATGGAATGCTACTACTTGTAGAAATTAATGTCATCAGAGTAAGGGTAAGTTATATTTCCTGACAATTCTTTCCTGAAGGCTTGCATGTAAAATAATCTTTGAGAATGTACATGTAAATGGAAACTGAAACATAAATATCTGCATCATAGTAAAATCCTATACATGTTTACTCAAAATAAATCCCAGTGTGCTCAAGAGAACATTCTCAAGTAAATGTGTATGCTCACTAAATTATAGAGACCCGTATCACAAATGTATACTTGTCTACTCAAAAGTGACCTCCATTAAGTCTAACTGTTTATTCCTAGCTAAGAGTATATAGTAGTGTATATATATATATATATATATATATAAAACAGTATAGAATATAAAATACATCCTGCATCTTGTTCCAGTATCCAGTGACAGCATACTGTCAGAAGAAAAAAATGTAGCCCTTTTAGACATCTAATTTCAGTCTATAGGCAAGAAGGGAATCCAACTGACTAAGCTGTTAAGATGCACAAGGGATACCCTGCCTAGAGACCCTAAGAACAAATGTTCTACTTCTTACAAAACTGGAAAGTAATCAATGGAACTCCATTGCAACACTGTTTTTCTCTCTTGCAGTTACATAGAGTTTAGATATTCATTATTATACACAGTATAGACACTTGTTAAATGCTCTATTATTTCATAATATAAATTGTGTCATTTCAGTACAATAGAGTGCATGAATACCTTTTATTTATATATTGGCAAACAAGGAATACAGTCCTTAATAATTATGGTTCCACAATAATCTTGGAAAAGAGAATAATTCATCTTACGGTATTGTGTTTTTAAAAAAATTCTCCTCCTGTTTTCTGTTTTCCATTAACATGCTTCTTTTGGGCTTTGTGGATTTTAGAGATATGTTTTCTTCAAAAAACCTAAAGAGGTTAAGCCCCCTGAGGACCTTCAGGACCTTGGAGTCAGGTTCCTGCAACCTTTTGTGAATCTGCTGTCCAAAGGAACATACTGGTGGATGAATACATTCATTAGAACAGCCCACAAGAAGCCTATAGACTTGAAAGCCATAGGCAAGCTGCCTATTGCCATGAGAGCGCTGACAAATTACATGTGCCTCAATGAGGCTTTTAAAGCACAAAAGGTATGACTACAGAACAAATTGATGGCATGGGACTGCATTTTTGTCTTTAAGAATCTTCATTCCAAAACAAACTAATATAAAATAATACAAAGTGAGAATTGTATGTACAGGGAGTTGGATTCAGAATTGCTTTCAGTTGAGTTCTTCTGGTGCTGGAGGAAGGGGGTGAGACCAATTTTACCAATTACCACATCTATCTGGAGCACTAACACTATCTCCTACACTGCTCTGGAAAGAACCCTCTGGAACACCGTGGAAAATAGTTCTGGGAACTGTAGGGAGAAGTGGGATATTGTGTGTTTGTTGTATTGTTGTTGTTGTTGTTTTTAAAAAAACAGACACAGTTTGGCATGCTTTCTATCTCTAGTAGTACAAGATCCCACTTCTGTTTGTGGGTGAGCAAATCCTACCATATTGGTTTGGAATGGACTTAGCTTTGCAGAAACACACTGAAGAACACTGGCGAGGAATGGGTTTCTTCCTTTACTTTTCCAAGACCTGGCCCCAGGAGGGCCTCTATCATTGCCAGATCTGTAGAGTACTGCTTTCCAAGCCTCGAAAGCAAGATAGTAGGGCAAATGGCTGTCAAGTGGGAATTCCTATTTTGCATGCATATACGTATGCCTTCAGATTGTCTGGAAACTTATGATGATCTCATCAATTCCATAGGGTTTTCTTGTGCAAGGAATATTCAGTACTTGACTATAAAATGAAGATTTCTGAATGTGGAATACTTCATTGTCAATGGGAACTCAGAAACCTGTTTTGATCATTCTGAGTATTTGGGTGGAGGCATTGGACTCAGCCTGAATACTGTTGGTCAGGAATTTCTGAACTGGAAGGAGTTCATTTCCTGAAATTTACTGCTATCTCTATTTAAAACTTCATCTGAAAAAAGGTGAGATATGGATACTGTGACAGAGTTCTTCCCAGTGCACCAAAGTGATCAACACATCTGAATTACTTCTTTGGACAGCAGATTGTTGTCCTGTTGCCTGTTGCCTAGATTTCAAAAGTGGGTTGCCTTGTTGAGTATGGGACTGCTGTTTAAATCAGTCTCTGCTTGAAAAAGGTGCACAGAAAAGGAGAGTAGAACCCTCCTGCTCCCCTGTGATACTTCTCTGGTCTTAGTCACAAGCACTTTTCTGGACCGTGCCAACCACTACCATGTCAGGATGCACAGGGAAGCCATTGAAATCCACAAACACCTGGACAATTTCATCAGGAAAGAGGAAAGTCTTAAAGTAAACAAGGTTTGGCTACCAGTCCTGAAAAATAGCAATATGAAGACTCAACAAATGCAAATGAGAAATCTCCCAAGGTCAGGGGTTTCCCAGTAGGCAATGAGCACTAATCAAGCAGACACTAATCCTCTTTTGCAGATCCTCCCACCCTGAGGCCTGCCGTTAGCAACAGAACAATACACATGCAAATCATTCCTGCCTTCCCAGGTCACACACACACACACACACACACCTTATTTCCAGGCAATCATTCTCTGAAGATGCCAGCCACAGATGCTGGTGAAACGTCAGGAAGAAACTCTTCTAGAACATGGCCACATAGATCGAAAAACCCACAAAAAAACTATGGATGCCGGCCTTGAATGCCTTTGACTTCACTTTTCTTCTTGTTTATTGCACAGTGACATTTAGGCCAGATCAATGATAGGATAAAGTTTTATATCATATAGTTTTTCCCTTTCCAAAGATCATTTTAGGCACAATTTAAACATTCTACATTCCTTTTTTGTTCATCTGTGTTATTGGTTGCCACTGGCAGAGAAAGAGAATGGCAAATGTGTCACAGTATGCCTAAGTAGTGAGCACCTAGTGACTTTCACATCCATGATGCAGTGAATTCGCTCCATTCTGAAATGCAAACTTTAAAGGAGCTATCCAGGATGCTGAAGCCTAATTCCAAAACAGGTCCAGCATTTTGGGTCACTGCTTTAAATTTCACACTAAAATCCCAAAGGGATTCACTACCCCATTGACACAAAAGCCTCCAGCTGTCACAGGTCTCAGAAAGGAGAAAGAACTTCACATACGTCTGTTCCAGCAACAGAGCCATGCTGAGAATAGATGCTACTCCACCTGATTGCAGCAGAGTGGGAAACAGGAACACCATTCTATCAGCTGGGCTGAGAAAACAGATTTATTTGGTTCTTCCTGTACATCAGCTGTTTTTATTCAGATTGACCTTTGTAAGAGATATGCAGCTTTAAGAAGTGTGGTCATTTTCCTACTCCTTTCCCCTGTCCTTTTCATTTAGAATCAGGTTTTTCACATTGTAATCCTGAAGACAAATGCAGTGTTGATTTTAATCTGTGTTTAGCACTTCATAAAATTGGGTTATGTTAATCATGATGATTTCCTACACAAATTATACTTGTATATTGGTGAGGGGATTCTCATGCCCTTTGACATAGTGTTTGCTCAACTCAGTGGCATTTACATGTGAATTCTAAATATTTCTTCATTACTTTTGGATGTCACATTCCTCCTGTTGCATTCTTCATATTAACAATTTGTTTTTGTTTTTAAAATCTTGTACAGAATAAAGACACCCCATATCCACAAGGATCCAGGTCTATCTGGTGTGCCCTCTGCCATGCCTTTGGGAGGCCTTTGGTTCTTAGCAGCACTTTCCGTATCCTGGCAGATTTGCTTGGATTTGCTGGCCCACTGTGTGTCTCTGGCATTGTTCACCATGTTGGAAAAGGAAACAACACATTCCGCCCCCAGGTACTATTTTTGTAATTTTTTAAAATCCATGTTAGTCTTCTTCCATCATAGGCTTCTCACTGAGTCAAAAGCTACCAAATGTCTGCCACTGGAGCCTCCAAAGATCACATAGATTGCCAAAATGCCCCCTCCAAATCAAACTAAGGTTATTTATATACTGAATAGTGCAGGAGGAGGCTGTGACCTATTTAATAAGTGAATTACCATTCCTTGAGGCTTCCAGGAGAGGGTAATTCATCCCTTATTTTCCAGGAAAAGGGTGGCCCAGGGGAGTCTACAGCAGTGATGGCCAGGGGCCACAAGTATAGTCTTTTGAGAAAGGACACATTTTACCCATCCCTGTTCTAGGCTGTGAGTGTGGAAATTCTGGCATTGTTTTTGTTGTGTACTTTCAAATAGTTTCCAATTTATGGTGACCCTAAGGCAAACCTATCATGGGATTTTCTTGTCAAGATTTGTTTAGAGGAGGTTTGCTATTGCCCTTTCCTGAGGCTAAGAGAGTGTGACTTACCCAAAACCACTCAGTGGATTTCATGGCCAAGCGGGGAATTGGACCCTGGTCTCCAGAGACATAGTCCAGAACTGAAACCACTATGCCATGCTGGCTCTGTCTTACACTGTCTAATTTCCAGCTGCGTTCTGGATGTTGTAGCCTATTCTTGTTGTCTGTGGAGGGAACTCTGATCATTGCTTCTTCTTCCATGTAATGTGGGGGGGGGGGGAGAGAGAGGCTGAAAGAGAGAGAGAATTATCTAGACAGAAAAGGCAACATCACTGCTATACATTGGGTCAGGAGAATTCATAGCAAGCAATGGGATGGTGGAGCCTGAGAAAACAGAAGAAAGGAAGAACAAAAGAAAATGGATGGCACTGAAAGGAGGAAAGGAGTCCTCTGAAAGCAATCAGTCCTAATGTGTTAATGAGAATAGGAAATAGCATGAAACAAAGGTAGAGAAAATGGAGACAAACATCAAGGTAGGACAGAAAGGAGAGAGAGAGAGAGAAAGGTTTTTGGAATTCATAGAATCATAGAATCATAGAATCATAGAGTTGGAAGAGATCACAAGGGCCATCCAGTCCAACCCCCTGCCATGCAGGAAATCCAAATCAAAGCATCCCCAACAGATGGCCATCTCATTCAAGAAAGAGAGGATGAGAAAACTAAGATAGAGATGGGGGATGACCATTGGCCATACAGGCCTACAATGTTGCTAACCACATTTTGGCTTTGCCTTTGCCTCCTTTTGGCTTGAGATCCTCCCCACCAGCATACAGTCTGCAAAAGACTGCTCCAAAGCAGATGCAGCACTTCACAGAAATACCTTCCCCATCTTTTCTCTAGACCATGAAAGGAATCGCAGCTTGATGAAGCCTATGCTTTTGTGGCCCAATGTGTTAATGTTGAGCATCTAGCTATTTGTTTGAACAGAAATAGAGAACAGAATAAAGTATTTTCCTGGGTTATTTAATGAATGCTATACTGAAGAGGATGAAACTATAACATGCTCAAACAAGTGTAATGATTTTCTTTTATTTTCTTTTTTATCATAGCTGTAAAGAATGATGGATTGTATTGTGGCAAAGAAATTCTATCTTTAGGGCTGTGGAGGGCAGCTACTGTGTGGTCCTTTCGTGTCCTGCATTTTCAAAGAAATAGCCATATTAGTCTCCTGCAGCACAAAAAAAGAGGAAGGAAGGGGAAGAGAGAAAAGGAATGTAGCAGTACCTTTAAGACTAACTGATGTTTATTTTTGCATGGGTTTTCATGGGTGTAAACCCCCTTCTTCAGATGCCCTAAATTTTCAAAGAGCTGCATAAACTGAACAAGTCTTTCAGACCTTTACAGTGGTCAGTTAGTGTTGATGTGTGAAAGTAGAACATTGCAATTTTCCTGGACAAACAGTACAGGATTTAAAGGTTGTGGTTATTGAACAAGGAAATTATAAAGGCAGACTAGAAGGAGAAACAGCTGAATTGAGTTATATTCCAGTTCAGCAGCAGCGCTATGAACAAAAGCAATGGCCTCATGCTCACTACATATATTAATAAAAAGTCTTCCTTGCCATAACAAAAGGAATCTTCTCAGAGAAGGATTTGAACCCAGGGAAATTGACTTTTGGTAAACAGATTTATTGCTTTTACACATGAACACTAACTGACCAAGGTTGGTAAAGATCTGAAAGACCTGTATCACATTATGCAGTCCTTTGAAAATTTGGAGCAAGAGTCATGATTTGCACCCTTCCTGATCCTATTACATTCCACTCCACTCCCACAACTGTGTAAATATGCTTTATTTCTGAGCATTTATTATCATTCAGTACTGCATCTGAAGAAGGGAGTTTATGTCCATGAATACTCATGCAATAATAAAAACCAGTTAATCTTAAAGGTGCTGCTACATTCCTTCCCCCCTCCCTCCCTTCTTTTTGTTACTAGCCTGGAGTAATCCACCTTATTAAAGTAAAAACCTGCCTCTTATAAGCCCATTCTTTTCATCCTTGTTTACATTCTGTCTGCTTGGTGTGCAAATTGAATTTTCTGTCTCTGTGGGCGTGAGGGGAAGGTCTCTGGGAAAGCCAGAGCTGGATGAAAGAGACAAAACAGACTCCATCAGCAGTATTTAGCCTTGTCAGCAATTTGGGATGCCCAGAAAGAAGGGATGCTGGTCACGGCAGATACTCATTTATCTGTTTCCAAATCCATCACTTTCAGGGGTATATCTATTAAGTCTGCCAAAAACGGTATTATCATTTCATATATGTATTCCTTTGGTGTTTCTTTGAGCCCTCTTATCTTCACACATTTTTTCCTAGTTTTAGATTCTTTCATCAAGTTGTCTTTACTTTCTTGTTTTTGAGTCATTTCTATTTCTCTTGTTCTTTTCTCTAAATCATTGGTTTTGTTTTGTAAAGTATCAATTTTTCTGTCGGTTTCTTTTAAATCTTCTGTCGAGGTTTTAATGGTAGATTTTACTTCATCCATCTCTTTTTTTAAAATTTTTATTTCTTGTCTAGAATTTTTTAATTCTTGTCTGAAGTTTTTTTTCTTTTTTTTTTTTTTTTCTATTGCCCCCAAAATTTTTGAGTTGGAATCTGTTGTTTTCATCTCTTTTGAAGGTCTTCTTGCTTGGGAGAGGCTTCTGGATTGTAGCTTTTGTGCTGTGTTTCTTGTAATTATTGACATTTTACTATTTTGTCTACAAATAGGTAGTTTCTTATCATATTTAAGATGAATTACATATGGTTCATTAAGCAGATAATCAATTACATAGGTAACCAGTTAATCAATTTCTTTTACCACCAATTATTTAGTTGTTCTTTGTACTACCAATGAGGCAAACTTAAAAAAACTATGGCCTGATACAGATGGCCAAAAGCACCATTGTGGGGCCGATTTTAGAACTCCATATGCGCCCAGCCCTTCCAGTGGAACCTGCCCACAAGGGGCGCCCAATGATGACGCACAGGTGTCCGTGAGCTCAAACGGAAGCGTTGTTGTCAATGCATGCAAACACCATTATGCCACTTCTAAAAAGATCCACTCTAGGCGGCTGCTTTTTAGAGCGCGTGACGGTGCCGTGCTGTGGGGTTGGCACGGCGCCGATGAGGGGCAAAAACAGGTGCCATGGAGGCACCTGTCTGTTTCGCCCCTATATTTTCAAAGTGGTGCAATCTTACAAACAGTATATAAAAATCTCACTATAAATTCTATAAACTCACTTAATTTTTCTCTCTCTTTCTATATATATTGTAAATTATCTTATTACAATCCTACTATTTTAGCTCATTTTTTCCTCAGAATTCAGTGTCATTTATAGTTGCAATATATTATTTTAAATTTTATTAGTTCTCTTTTCTAGTTGTCTGTTTATTAACTTTTTCAATATCAAGATCAATTGTTTATTTTCCAATGATGAACTCTCGCTGTCTCCTCCCCAGTCCTCGTTTCCCATGCATTCTAAGGTAGAAGCCAGGCACTCCCAGTTGTTCCATGTGTACACTAATACAAATGATGTTAAATGTGAATTTAAAAAACTGCAATATCCTAAGTCTGGATTGCAACATCAAAAATTCTGAACAGGATCACCAGCCATAATGTTTACATTGAAGGCATATTTCAGAGTTTGGAGCAAGTCTTTTGACACTTGTGCACAAAATAGCACTGTTGTTTCTCTCTATCTTATGTGACCAATTTCATGACAGGATTTAATTCAGTTCCTTCAGGCCACATTGTTGGGGCTTAGGGATACCTTGGCAATCTATAATCCCTGCAAACATTTTCTTTTTTTATTATTATTTTTGCATTTGCCTGGGGAGGCCTCTTTTTAAACAAGGGTTGACTTCCATAGTCCAGGTTACTTCCTGTTAGGAAAAAATCTTTCCTGGGCATAAAATGCCCAGGCAGGGGCAAAAATGGAGGCATAGTCCATACGCCCCCTATAAGGTATTTAGGGATACTTCAGGACAAAAAAATTGGAGCCTGGGAGGATATGGGGCCACAGAACCAGCCTGGAAACAGCATGTTTTCTGCACTTTCCCCACCCTAACTGTAGAATAAATTAAGGATGCCACTGTAATGATACAAGCTATCATGACTTTGAGGATGAAGAGAGTTGACTTTAAAACAAAACATTTTTCTCATATCCAGTTTTTCCTTCACAGGATAACATTTTGTACTTTCGCATATCATGCAAGAAAATAATCTGTGATTGCTATACTTTGCAAAATAGTAGCTTTAGAAAGTATTGCTTATTTTTTATGCTTATTGTTTATACTAAAAGCAAAGGGGGAACCCCAGCTTTGTGACAATACCATTGTTTTGTAATCTGAATATACCTTGGATCCAAAATAAGAAGCAATAAAATAAAATAAGTTGATGATACGATAAGAATAGAAGAAGAAATTTTGATATGTATTTAAATGTGACAAAATCATCTTAAACAGGATTCCAGTGCAAACAATGTTACAGATTGTAAAGGTAACAATATCTGTAACGCATTATATGAGAGTCATTATATCATTTAATATGGATGCATTTAACATTGAAATAATTAGACAATGTAAGAGACAAAGCAAAATGTGTTAGATTTGAATTGCACTCAGTGGAATTCTGCCCATATAATGCTGCACTGGAAGAAGGGGGGGTAGGTTCAGCTGATTTCTGCTTGTCCCTGCAACTCCCTATTTTCCATAAACTCAAATCAAAATCTGCTCCAGAGATTTGGGGGACCCTCCAGTACTGATTGAACTGGTGGTGACACTACAATCTAAAGGGAAAGGTAGGAAGTGGCAAAAATCATTTCCTCTTGTTCTCCAGTGGGAATTTCCACTTAATCCAATTTAGTGCCAGAATTAGCTTTTCTAAGTTCTTCTGTGGTAGCTATGTCTCCCTGTTACACAAAGAATTAATTAGTATTCTGTATTTGGCAGCAATTGTGCAGAACTGGAAGGAAGTTATCTGAAGAAGGCTCAGTTGTGGGAATATATACAAACAGTGTCATTCATGCACTCAAATTCCGTTATGCTTAGCGTTGGACTTTCTTGACTTCTTGTTCACATTAGAGCAAATTGTGGTATCCTGAGCAGAAGCTTGTTCTTGAAACCCCCCCCCCCTCAATGATTGGGGAGACATTGGTTGGCTGGCTGTTTGACAGAGGTGGATCTCATATCAAAAAGGAAATTCCAGGCCCAGTATCAGCTTTCCATGTGGCACATTGTACCCTCACAATCCACTTCATCTAAATTAGGGATGGGCAATTTCTGCCCTCCAGATGTTGTTGGACTGTAGTTCCCATGATCCTTACTTACTAGCTATGCTAGAAAGGACTGGAGAGAATTGTAGTCCAACAATAACTGGAGGGTCACAAGTTGCCCTCCCTAGTCTAAACTTTCATTATGAGAAAGATTTGAATTATTCACATTATAATAAATATCAGTTGAAGAATAGATTTTGATATAAATATTCAATGTCATTTTTCTACATCATCCATTTCCTTCATATTGACAATTCCATGCCACATTCCCCCATATATTAAATTTGCATTTATCTGATCTGACATTTGACCTAGGAGAGGCATATAACTGACTAAAATAAATAATAAAAGAACATGTCAAGTTCAAGAATTTAAACTCTCTTGGCAGCAAGCAATAGATAGCAAAAATACAAATAAGGTACTTGCTTGGAAACAAATACATTTGTGTATTTTATTTATTTATTTAGAATCCTGCTTTTCTCCTTGTACAGAATTCAAGGTGGTATATATAGACATGACAAGAGCATTTCAGGTTTTAAATCACATGGAAAAGTGATGTGATTTATATACCTTAGCATATACTGTATTTTGTTGTTGTGTGCCTTCAAGTAATTTCTGATTTATCACAAGCCTAAGGCAAGCCCATCATGGGGTTTTCTGGGGTTGAGAGTGTGTGAGTAGCCTAAGGTCACACAGTGGGTTTCCATGACCAAGCAGGAATCAAACCCTGACCTCCAGAGTCCTAGTCCAGTGCCCAAACCACTACACCATACTGCCTCTCATACAATATATTACACACATATGTTTATATACATATTTTAATTGAAAAGTGCATCAACTTGTTTTTATTCTAATTAATTTAAAGGTAATAGCTATTTGCTTTCTTCACTTTTTATTTTACCTATATGCAATCTTTCTCTCAAGGCTGTGATTCAAGGTGACCTCCAGTAAGATACAAACTGTGTGTGTGTGTGAACACACACCACAGTATAGTGGTTTGTGTGTTAGACTAGAACTCCAGGAAACCAGAGTTTGAATTCTTTAAAAGCCACCTTCTGTACAACTTAGAAAGTTACTTTTAAAAAGTAATGTTCCCCCTTATCTTGCTATTCTTGTAAAAACAGTTTGCTACTCTTGTAATAGCTTTCATTACTCATTCCAGTATTGGGGGGAAAGTGACTGTCTTTATTACTTGTTATGGTGCATTACTGTTAGCATTTTTAAGGTGAGAGGAAAAAGGAAGTGTCATAGAATTTAAAAAAATCCTATTAAAGGGAGTGGCATAAATTTGAAAAGTCCTATTAAAATGTGTCCTCTGTGGACACATCATCCAAATGGCACAGTTTCCATAGGTCTGAAGGGAGAATTGTTTTCCTCTTGTCATTGTGGTGCATGTAGATGAGTGCACAGAGACAGAGTAAGCTGAGCCATTAGACAGACTGAGGGAGTCCAATCCAGCACTCTTTCCCTTCCCTCTTTGGTACTGGCTTAAACCCAGTCAAAAAGCAGGGCTGTGATAAAGGAGTCTCTCATGCATCACATTTCTATTAATGATCCTATGCACAGCTTGTAGATGTACCCAAATGTGCAAAGAAAAAAGACCACCATTAAGCCTCATGGGAAGCCCCCCTCCCCCCATCCCCATACACTTACTGGATTGTGTTCTTAGCATATACACCAAAAAATCTTTTTTTAAGTAAATGAAACAAATCATCCTGGAGGATTTGCTCTTCTTGAGTGTATGTGTCTCAAGGTTATTCTTGATACAGAATTGAAATACAACACTAATGCTACACCACATGCAGCCTCCTTAGCCTCTCTCAAGGGCAGCTGCTTTAGCATTGACAATTAAACATCAGATGCTAAGTTCCTTTCTCTTGTTACTTTCAAATCCTCTTTCCCATTCAGGAACAAAGAATTGATCATATTTTAGCCCACATGATCTTTGAAGATCAAATATTCAGAGCTTACTCATTTTTTAATTATAGTGTCAGGAATGATTCTGAAAGTATATAAACATGCTTGCCTCCAGATTTTGTTTGTAAATTTCTATCTGTTGTTTCATAAATAATATTTTACCTGATATATGAGTAGGGATATATTTTGGATTTTATTCTCTGGAGTCATCTAGAAGTAGATGTTTCAAGATTTGGAAATATCAAGAAAACAGCACAGGTCTGATTAGATAGTTACCTTCTCAGGGCACACACACTGTGTACTCAAGTGGCAAACCAGTTGGGACAGTTTTTTGCTAGAACCTCATGAACTGCATTCTTGCCTGCATTCTGTGCCATAAACTGAAAGTCTTGGAAACTGTGTGTGTGTCCCTATGTGGCAAACACCAAGGTGCAGTTTTGTAGCCTCTGAAAATCCTTAACTGACACGGTCTTTTTGCTAGTCATTTAATCATTCCTTGGTGCATCCCCAGTGCACAGTTACAGCATTTGAAGCACTTTTTAACTGCCAAGACTACATCTTAGGAGATCCTAGAAGTTGTAGTTTGGTGAGGAATTTACATATCTTTGTTAGACAGCTGTAGCTGTGCAGTTGAAGGGAGTGGACTAGACAGTTCTAAATGCCTTACCAAACTACAAATCCCAGGAATCTTTAGGATAAAGCCATGACAGTTAATGTGGTATCAAAGACAGTTTCCTGTTTCAATTGTGGTCTTCCTGACCTTTGGCATAATACTTGCCTTGTTAAAAATAATCTCTGGTCCTAAATTTGGTTTACTGCTCGACCTGCCTCAAAGTTCATTTTGGTTATTAGCTTTATCTCTCAACTTTGATCCCCTGGTGCAACTCCTAGGTTCTGTTTTGTAGTTGTACTCAAGTCTGTCACTCAACCCTGATGATTCTAGAAATCTCAGGAAGATGAAATAAACATACTAACTTAAATCTGGTGTAGTTACCTAGCTGGTCTGTGAAACAGTGGCTTAGTTTAGTATCCCCTCCCATTATTTTATGATACAAGAAGCCTTTTCCTAAACAATAAATGAAGTGGACAACTTGTGTTAGAACTATGTGATAGGTGATGGGTAAGATAAGTGAATGTTCTTCCACAAATAAACTAGATGTCAGGAAACAACTCCCCATTCAGACTTCTTTCTGATATCTGTCTTTTTATCTGCCTGTATTTATTTCTGTATGTATTTATTTAGCATAGTTACTGAAAATATGATAATTCAATCTTGGGCATTCACAGAATGCTCAGTCCTGTGAAAATTCAACTTCAGAATGAAATTGTGCAGTGTAGTGGTTTACTACCTCATCTGTTTTGGGGGTGGAGGGGGAACTGACTTCAATAAGAAAAACAATGCTAGTGAGTTTGATTTTAGAAGCAAACAAATGATATTATTTCTATTTTTGGGATCTGGAACTTGGGCCCAAATCACACTATAGAAATAATCCAGTTTGAGACCACTTTAACTGCCCCAGCTCAATGCTAGGGAATTCTGGGAGCTGTAGTTATGTGAGACATTCAGCCTTCCCTGTCAGAGTTCTGGTGCCACCACAAACTACAATTCCCATGACCTTGGATTCAGTGTAGTTTACAACAAGGATTATATTTGCCTCCATTCCAATTCATTGAGTATTTATGTCACGTCAATAAAATTACTCTTTGACTTGCTCCTTGACTATATTCTGTCACAATGAAGTTTACAACATCAAATTGTCTTTGTAAGAATTGTTCAAAAGCAAAATTTTGAATGACTCTTTTATTGTTATTCCACAGACTAAAATACTTGGTGTTTTCTTCATTTCATCTCAAGAATTTCTGGCCAATGCTTATGTTCTGGCAGTCCTCCTTTTCTTTGTTCTTCTGCTCCAGAGAACATTTCTCCAGGCTTCATACTATGTTGCAATTGAAACAGGAATTAACCTTAGAGGAGCAATACAGGTACTTCAGATACTTGAGAATTTTTAGCTAAAAAGCTGTGCAGTCTTATCTGTTTTGAGATTTTAAAAAAACATGCTTTTAACAAAACCAAAAACAAGCTAGTGTTAAAGATTTTTTAAAAACCAAATAATATTGTAAATATGTGGACAGTGTACATGGGCATTTGTGTGGGCTTTACATATGTAGTAGAATCATGCTTCAGGTTTAAAAAAAAATCAGTAGATGGGCAAAAAGTGATTATGGGCCAGACTGGCACTAAAAGCCACGTTGTGGACAGCATGGGAGCATGGTGTACACATGATGCACACCCCAATGCTGCCTGGACACTACCTTCCTGCCCACACGTGGACTGGCTTCACGGCACTCCAGCGGCATGGCATTTAGACACTGCATGTGCCCAAGTGCCACAAAGCCACAGCAGCAGCAGAAAGGGTGCCAGCTGGAAAGGGAGTGGCAGTTTTCTGCCTCCTCCTGAGCTGGCAAATAGCTGGATCGGGGCCACAGTGTGTGGTTGCCACAGCCCTGATTTGACTCTCAGGGGTGATATCCTCTTCTGGGCCATCTGTTTCACCCCTGAGTTTCCTTAGATCATGAATTGAATTAGTCTTTGAATTCATCCTGACATAATTCAATTAATAAATATATTTCCTTATGCTTTGAAATGATAAAAATTTTCTAAAAAGGAGAGTGATGTGTATCTATTGGCATATTCCAGGGAGTGGAAAAATGAGGCCCTCTAGATATTGCTGGGCAGTACCTCTCCATGTTTTTCACTATGAGCTATGCTGATAGCCTTAGCATATTCCATGCATCCTTTACCATAAATATTTTGGCAATTTGGTATTTGTGTGCACTGACAAGGCCCTTGAACTATGGTTGAGGAAATCAATTGCATGAAAATCACACATGTCATAAAAAGAATACAACAAAGATTGCCTGAATGTATGAACAGCTGTTCATTCTACTGAAATAAGGCTCTTTTCCATATAAGCTATTCCTCAAAATAACTTATCGCTATAATTATGGTCAGTGGCTCCACAGTTTATAGAGAGCTTTTGCATTAAATGCAGTCAATATTTGTGATCCTCTAGGTTATATCACAAGTTGGACTTTAGTAAATGTGTATCTCCAAATCCTAGCTCTACATGCCAGCCACGACACTGCATTCCTTTTAAGCAGAAGAGAAAATAGTTTTGAACAGGCTTGGGGGGGAAATGAATTAAAAAAGCATCAACCAGGGTTGTTGTTGTTGTTTTTGGGGTTTTTTTTTTTTTTTGGTTTAAACTGGGGAATTTTTGGTATTGTTTAAATCTCTTGTTGTTGTTGTTGTTGTTGTTGTTGTTGCTTGCACTAATGTGTAAGACTATACCAATATAGGACTAAATCAGAAAATTTAGTAGCAAAATGCAGCTTCAGTATTATGGCCACTAAATTAATTGAATGTTAAGTTAGAGGCCATGATATTGTTAACTGAAGGATTTATTTCTGAATGGCATATCTTGCACTTTAAAATAAAATGATTTAAAAGAAGCAACTGGCACTGCATACTAGTCTAATGATGCACAGCTGCCAATAAACGGTTAAAATTAAAATGTTTAAGTTAAAACAGTCATTACTGTTCCATTAAGAGGGTTGGAAAATACAGTCACCCCTCCAAGTCCATGGACTTGAAATGTGCAGACTTGGAAATCCACAGAGGGGTGACTGCTATTAACCTGAATGGGGTGTGCAGCCATGGCGCGAACCCCACATGCACGCACCCCATTCAAGCCTATGGAGCTTGAATATGTGTGAGATTTTGAACACATGGGGGGAGTCTGGAATTGACCCCCCCCCCCCAAGTTCAAAGGGACAACTATAGTAATAAGAACCAGACCTTTAAAATATATATAAATAATCATTTTTTAAAAAACAGGAGTGTGTTTTTTAAATGTGGTTTTGTTTAATCCAACCTGGTTTAAACCAGCCAACACTGGGTAAGATATGCCTCACTCTGAAACTGCACTAGATAATGCAAGTTTCTACAAAGTTTTTCTAAGATAATTATCTGTATTTCTAATCACTGAGTTCAATGGAATCTTGTATATTTATTACAAAGTATTAAGCTGCTACAGTACAGTACTGTACAGTTTTGAAAGTATTTATTGTGACATTATTATCACCTGTTCATTCTTTTTTTCTTTAAAAATGAAAGTTGAAAGAAAAACACTAATTTTGGGATGGCAGTTACCTTCCCAATTTTTTGTTAAACAAAACCTCGCATTCTCATTCTAGACAAAAATTTACAATAAAATCATGCGGCTATCAACTTCTAACATGTCCATGGGGGAAATGTCTGCAGGCCAGATCTGTAACCTAGTTGCTATAGACACAAACCAGCTGATGTGGTTCTTCTTCCTTTGCCCTAACCTTTGGGCCATGCCAGTACAGGTAAGAAAATTATCTAGATAAGATTTTTCTTTGGATCCCTTCCAACTCAGTGATTCTGTGATTCTTTAAGAGTGAACAGTATGTGTCCAAAACATTTTGCTGACCCAAAGAGACCTAATCATACTATATAGTCACCAAGGCAGAGTCTTGATGTGCTATTTAAATGCTGTTTCCTACGTTTGTCTGCACATACGCACAGCACTTTATAGTGCTCCATAAAGCAGGTTATCTTATCCCAATGCATGAGGGGGGCAGTACTAAAACTAAGATGGCTGTTGCACCACTTTTAATAGACTCATTCAAATACAAACCAAATGCTTGCAACACAATGTATTTTCTATATTGTTCAATGGTGGAACTAAAAAAAAAGAACCACAAAACGGCTTTCCCATTACATCCTATTGCTTCCAGTCAGCAATTAGAACAGTTGCAGTGAACTGTATAATAAAAGACATGGCAATTATATCAATCAAGACTGAGGGGGGGGGGGGTTGCCTTTCCTATTGTAGTGGTCACATTTTCATTAGCTTTGAAAGTCCCTGAAAGCACATGCTTGAATATGCAGGAAATAAAATTCAAAATTCTTCTGATTAGGTTAAGGCTATCAGGTTTCTCTCCTTTCTTCTTTGGCATTCATGCACAGAAAGCAGTTTCTTGCAGAATTTGCCTGTTGCAAAGTATGCATTTTAAATGTATTCATTACACATAGGAGTAATATATACTTTTAATTAAATAGCATGCTTACCTTTTAAGACCAGAAGAAAGAACCAATGGCTCAAATTATTAGCTACTCTCATAAAATATTCAAGAAAATAAACAGTCTTTCGATCACAGGAAAATGCGGTTATGTGATGATGGGTATGTTTATGATTACTAACTATAAATTTTAAAATTCCTCATTATAGTCAGTTAAATGGTCTCAGAGTTTATTTGATGGGGAGCAATATAAATGATTCAAAAAGAAAATTGTGTAGCTTGTTACATAGGCTAATTATATAGGCTTGCCGCATATATTCGATTAAAAGTCAAGGGCAAGTTTTGAGGCCAAAATTATGGATTTTGACATGACTCGTGGATAGGTCGAGTGTAAAACTTGGAGGCTTAGTGTGTGTATGCGAGCAGCAATCAATACAAGGCTTCAGTCTTTCAGCCTTCACTCCCGAGACAGCAAAATGGGGTGGGAAAGGGACTGCTAAACAAACAGCAACCAATCAATCACCAAGGACTCTATCTGCTTGACTCTGGACAGAAAGAAACTACATGGGGAAATCTGAATGAGCTGCTATCACATTGACCATACTGACCCATAAATAAATCGACTTAGGATTTTGAGTCAATTTTTGGCTATCAATTTTTAGACGTAGAGATATATATGGTACTCATGTTCAAAGCAGATCTTTTGATCTCTGTGAGACAAATTAATAAGAACTAACTTAAGACATACTGATTCCAGTGGGATTGTTCTCACATGACTAAGTTTGGATCAAATCCACAGTTTTTCACATAGTGATTGCTTACTTGCTATTTGTGGATAAAATGTGGATCATCCTTTGCACAATGAAGAATTGGTCCATCAGGTTATTAATGGCATTGCAAACCTAATTGTTTGCAGTATATAAAAGGAAATGTTTACTTTTAAGAAGTACAGTAGTGAGATAAATAGGAAGGAGTAATCAGCAGACATTACTAATGAGCAGCAATCGAGAAAGGAAAGAAGTCGTGCACTTTTATTATTGGGAGACTCACATTGTCATGGAGCAAGGACAAATGTTTCCTTACTATTCTCTGCTGAGAGTATTCCGTGTGGCTGTTCATATTAGTACACTCATTCTTCCCGATTTGTGGACTTGGAGTCTGCAGTCTTGCCCATTCATGGATGGCAAGGAGGAGGGATAAAATTACACACATGCTTGGGGGCAGGTGCACACTGCCATTCAAATTAATGGGGCTTGGATATGTGTGATTTTTCTGGATTCATGAGGAGGGAGTCTGGAATGGATCCCCCACGAATCAGGAGGGACAACTGGACTTGCACTGGGCACTCCTAGACAATGTATAGTGTTGACTTAAGCCACTCTAATTGCACCAACTTGTTACCTCTCTCATTGCTAAGTGTTTGGGGTTTCCCCCACTTTCAGTTGTAGCACCTTCCTATTCATTGCCTTTTTATAATGATTCACTCATTCTTAACAATAATATTCCCCTTCTATGGGGCTACATGCAGTAGATAAGCATACCATCATGTGACAAAGGAAATTGAGGGAATTTTTGTGGGATTTTGAAACAGATTAGGAACAAATGAATTGTCATTTTTCTTATCACTTAAGTCCAAGCAGTCTATTAATCTTTATTTTGAATTGTTTATAACTCTGGATTAGCTATAAAATATAATTTCTCTCCCCTCACCCCACATTCTTTATTTCAGATTATTGTAGGAGTCCTTCTACTTTACTACCTCCTTGGAATCAGCGCCTTAATTGGAGCTGCAGTAATCATAGTTCTTGCACCTGTTCAGTATTTTGTAGCTACAAAACTTTCACAAGCTCAAAGAAGCACTTTGGTAAGTATGGCCGTGCATGTCCAAATGATTTATTGTAGTACATATCCATCCAGTTTATCAGCTTCAAACTCCACATTTATCATCCCAAATTTCATTATAACTTTCTTTACAATGTAATAAATGGTTTCTAGAACAAATTGGATCCAGTGTTGTGTAGCAGTTTAAGTGTTGGACTAAGACACTGGAAGAACAGCCATGGACGCCCACTGCAGCACCTTGAGTAAATCACATCATCAGAGGAAGGCAAAGGCAAACCCTCACTGAGTGAATGTTGCCAAGAAAATACCATAATAGGTTTCCCTTAGGGTGACCTTAATTTTGAAATGACTTCAAGGCACACAACAACAAGAGAAAATCAAGCTTGAACTTGGCATGACTCTTTAGGAAAGGTAATGATGCTTGGTAAGGTAAATGGGAGTAGAAAAAGTAAAAGACCATGTTAAAGGTAGACTCAGTCAAGGAAGCCATAGCCCTGAATTTGCAAGATGTGAGCAGGACTGGTGATAACAGGGTAACTTCAAGAGTTGTCATAAGTTCAAGTTGCCTTGATGGCAATTGACAACAACTACCTATGCAATTATACTCAAAGGTAGATCCTACTGAGTTAAACAAGGCTTTCTTTTAGCTAAGAGATAGAAAACTTTATCCTTTATATTTAAGATATATGGCATTTTCAAGGCTTCTGTCCAATGGAGGAAGAAAGGCAAAAAAAAAAAAAATGGATAGCATTGCTTTTTATTCTATCTGACATTGAGATTATAAAAACACTAAAAGTAAAATAGCAAAACAAAAAAAATATTCTACCATTTGCAAAGTGGTGCAATTGGTTAGATCACTGGTTTGGATACAGGAAGTCAAAGTTCAAATGCTATATAAGCCCCCAAAGTTGGGATTAAGTAAAAAATGAATATCCTAGAAGTTCAAAGGGACTAGAAGTTCAAAATTTAAGTATTGGTGAAGCAGTGGAGTGTAGTAATGACAACAAATTCTGATGCCAGTTATGTCTCTCAAAGTGGGTACAAACACTGTGTCAAACATGTCATGAGAGCATGAAATACGAGAGCCATAGCAAGAGTCCTCTTCTGTTCAGAAAGAGCATAATCATTTCAGGCCATTGTCTCACTTTCCATTGTGATATTTTATTTGCTAACATTCAATACAGTGGCCCTCGCTGGTTTGCATGTAAAATTTTGGAATAAGTAATATGAAAGCTTTTGCTTAATATGTGGACATGTGAATGTGGAACTTGGAGCAACAAGGGTGGAGGAAAAATCTACTTGTAGGAAGGAAGACTCTATCCCCTGCCATCATTAATACAATCTATAGCTTACTATGTCATTTAACCATATTCCCAGTCTAAAGAAACTTGCATAGTATCTAGTACAATGGCAACACAGAGAATTCTGCTGCAAATTATATCAGCATTCTTCCAGCCTAGATGAAGGACAAGATAAAAATATTTAAAATTGAATTAATTTTTCTTCAAGAATAAAAACTCATCAAGGAACATTAAAATGGACTGGAAGCATAGGAAATGATATATACTGGCAGGCAGAATGCACAAAATGCTCAATGTGAAGTACATGTGAAATATCTCCAGCTAATTTGTATGAGCATGTATCTTTGGTTAATGTCTGCTCTTGTCTTACAATAGTATGGAATTAATTTTTGCCAATCATTCAGGAATATTCCAATGAAAGGCTAAAGAAAACAAATGAAATGCTTCGAGGCATAAAACTCCTTAAACTCTATGCCTGGGAACACATCTTTCATAGCAGTGTGGAGGAAACTCGGCAAAAGGAAATGACCAGCCTCAGGGCTTTTGCTCTCTATACCTCCATATCAAGTAAGTGATCAACTTCTTTCTGGCCCAAAACAGACAGGCAAAATGATGCAATTTCAGGCTGCATTGGGGTCATGCTGTTTACACAATGCATGCCCAGAACGTGACCTGAAGGTGTGCTGAGGCTGTGCCACCAAAAAGGACCCAGGCCAAGAAGGAATGGATAGAATTTGTTCCTTCCAGCAGCCCAGTTCAGGCCTGCCTCAGTGGCCCAGATTGCAACCTGGCATGTACATTTGCCACAGTCCCAGTGTGAACAGTGCCAGTGCAGCCTCACATTGCTCCTTTAGACCCATCTATTTTGGGCCTTTGTCTCCTGAACACATGGGGGGGAACAGTGTACAAAAGGGAATTTCAGCAAACATAGCTCCTCATGAAAACTTCATCTAGGGAAATCCTCTCTTCTATAGAACTATTAAACATACATCCCCTCTTCTATAGAGCTATTAAACCTGCTGCTGCTGCTGCTGCTGCTGCTCCTACTCTTCCTCTTCTCCCTTTTCTTCTTTTCTTCTGACTGTGAGAGCTTGTTTCGCTATTAGGCAATAATGGCTTACCAATTACAAGTTGTAGTTTTGTATAAATATGACCGATACCTTAGTTTTTTCCCACTGACATTTAAAAACCAACTGTATTTCAGAAGCTGACACTTAGAAATATTTATTTGAAAACTTCATTTCTCCTTCATTCTTTTTTCTTCTTTCCTCCTCCTCCTCCTCGGAATATTTTGATTGACAGGGAGAGTGCTACAATGTAAAATAATAGAATTTCCATAATACGTTTTAAACATTGTTTTGAAAAGAATATATTTTGAACGGAGACATTTTGGCAATCTTTCTGATCAATACAGAATGAAAAAAGTGTGTTTTCCTTCCATCTGAGTAAACATTAAAAAAAAAGCACTTAAGCTGCTTGCTTTTTTTTTTAAGTCTGCATATTCATTAGATTGCTTATAAAAGGATATTTATGGAAATCTGGGCCCTGAGATCTATCTCATGAAAGTGCACCTGTCAAAAACCATAAAACATAGCTAGCTTCTTTGGGAAGAAGTGCATTATTCATTGACAAGTGTTGATGTCAAGGAATAGATTAATTCCCAGTTTAACAATCTGGGTAAAGAGGAGTATTATGCATAGGGCTGATAAGTAAGAAATTGACTTTGATTTTGAAGACATGATAATAGGTTTTTTTGTGTATCAGCCATTTCCACCCCACTAAAAGCAAACTGATTTTTTTTTCTTAAGAAAAACCCTCTAAATGTTCCTGATATGTCTTTTTTAATTAGTATTCTTACTTAAGAGCAGGTTCCACTGATACTGCTTACTATGTTAACAAACACTGGACTGTCATAACACTCAGATTGCTCACCCCCACCAAGAACAAAATGATACAATAGATTCCTACAACAAGGAATGAATTAAATTACAATGTTTCTCATTATTAGAATAATGTTTCTTTATTTTTGCCTTTATGGGGGATACTGTTTCAGAAATATTTCACAGCTGCTTTCATAAAATGAACCCAGCAATTGTAGACAAGCTGCATTTGTACAGCATCAAGTATATCCAGGGATAGCTGCGTTGGCCATATGCCACATCCAGTAACATCAAAAATCCACCCAACAATGAAAACAGCACAATAGACATGTTGCAAACTTTCGAAGCTCCATTGGCTTCTTCATTGGGCAAGGTGTTAAAAACCATACAGTAAAGTGTGTGTGTGTGTGTGTGTGTGTGTGTGTGTGTGAAGATGTTAGTCCTAGGCCTGCATTTTGCTGTTTTTATTCTCAGTTCACATGGTATGAAGGGGTATCTCTTGCAGGCAGGCACCTCCCCCTTCTGGTCATGTGGCTGCTGGGAGATTCTCAAGTCCAGGAAATTTACCATCCATTTGCAATACTTCCTTTGCAATCCAGTATGTCTCTATCCTTTGTGAGGCCACAGGCCCCTTTGTTAGGCAGAGGACACTGAATTTCTCAAGAAACATTCATGCTTTTCATCAGGAAAACTTTAGGTGGTGTTGAGGTAAAACCTGTCAATGCAGTCCCAGTTTTAAGGGGAAAAAATGTTTACCTTTGTTGTAGGTAGAAACTTCAAATAGTAAGGTCCCAGTCCATTGCCTCTCGCTTTAGGATTCCTCCATTGTGGCTATAATGTGGCATCTGCATGCAGTACAATATGCTCCACTGTTCCTAATTAGTCTATATAGAATAGTTATCTTAACTATTATGTGTGTACTAGAAATAAATGCACTATATTTTGCATATCTGCAAATGTTTCCTGTACATTGTATCATACATTGTACAATAACTTTCAGTGCATAGATCAGATGATCCCATTTCACTAGTGTCCTGAGCAATCAATATTGGCCTGTAAATTCAAATCTTCCACAGTAAGGACAATATATTCTAGAACCAGGGTTTTATTAAATAATACAGTAATTCATTTTCATATATCAGATATTATTATTATTATTATTATTATTATTATTATTATTACTGCAAATGTAACCTTGCCTTCTTGGGAAAAATATGTTAATAAATTTTAATAAATGTCAGATAGCACGTATGAGTCTTATGTAGATTATCCAGCAAGAGACAAACTGCATGTCAGCCAAGTCTGTGTATTAGTCAACTGAGGATACAGGACAGAGCTAAGGAGAAAGGGCCTGGGAATGTTTTCAACATTTGTCTATGCTTGAGTCATTAACCTCACTCTTTACCATAAAAAAGCTGCTTATATTTTTCCTAGTTCCTATGAGATCTCATTTATCATGCTAAATGTTCAACATGAAAGAGTCCTCTTGAGATTGTAATACGCTGACCAATGTCAACAAGTAGCAAGATTCACAAAACATATGCAAATAAATATTCCCAATAGATCATAGTTGCATAAACTTTCAAGTCTTTTTCACTAGTGGGTTCATGGAGAACAGGAAATAAGGGTGGATTTTTTCTTTTTTTTAACATCAATTTTGCTTTAACTGCTTGTCTAAACCATTTAATACAATTTCTTAAGTAGAATAAGTAATTTAAGTAGCAATCTGCCAGACACTGCTGTTAGGAAAGTGAAGGGCAAAGTCCTAACCCTGCGTGATTCCCCTGTTGAGATGACTCATGAAACAGATCACTGGCAACACTCCTTCACTCTGGCCTGTCCCTTATCCTCTCCAACTCAGCTAACAGGTCCTTTAGCACTATTATAGGTGTTTCCTTTGGCTAAGGAGAGAACCACTCTTTGGAATGTAGTCTCCACTACAAAGTAGCCACAGAGTGTTGACCTGAGCTAAAGGATAGCCCTATCTTTTTCTCAAAGTTTGGAGGTCTCTGACTATCCTTAGTTTAAAACACAGCTGCTTTCACTGTGGTGGACATTGTCTCATGGAGTGCCCACAACTCTTAATTTCTGTCTTGAGTTGTATAGACAGATTTCAGATATAGGGAGCAGATAATGTGATACCTTGAATATTAGAAATGGATTACCAAACTAGATGTCAAGCTAGACATGTTATTAAGAACTCCATCTGGATTTCCATTGTGATGTAGTGATTTGAGTGTTGGACTAGGACACTGGGTTCAGATTTCCACTTGACCATCAAAAACCACTGGGTGACCTTGGGCATTTCACACAGTCTCAGCCTCAAAAGAAGACATGAGCAAACCTTCTCTAAACAAATTCTGAGCAAAGAAAAGCCCACCATTAGGTTACCATAAGAAATGACCTGAAGGCACACAACAATATGTGTAGAATATTCACTGGGGCCACAGCATATGATGATGGGGCATCTAACTCTTCTAACTGCAAACATGATGCTTTTAAAATGCCCCCTTGCTGATTACCCAGTGGTCTTGCAGGGAAAATCTTCCATTAACACCCATGGAGCTTCCCCCCCCCCACACACACACACAGTTAATAGCAGAATGGATATATCAGTGTGCATTGAGGGAGAAAAAGTTAAAAGTTATGTCTCCCTTCACCACATACTGCAGGCCATATTAAATCTCCCCAACACACACACACACACACACACACACACACACACACACACTTTTTAACCCAGATGTGTCACACATACTTTTGCCACGTGACTAGTTGATACAGTTGCACTTTCCAGAAGCCACTAAAAACATTTTCAAACCTGATATGCAATTCATTGCTTTTAGCTAATTGTCAAAGTACATCCTTTTTCATTTATCAGTGCATCGATGCACTGTAGAGCATATCCACTCTTGGTTTAAATTTCACTTTGATATCTCATTTCTTGTGGGTATGAGAAGCTCTCCTTGTCACTGGCACAAATCGTTGAATGGCTGCATTTAGGGTTCTGACTCTATTTCTGTCACCTTTTACTTTTGCTTCTCATCTGTCCTTAGCTGTTTGAAGAGTTTCAGCTGTCATCCATTGAGGTTTGTCTTTCTTTTTGGCCACATATACTGTCCTTTTGCATTGCACCTTGACAATGTTGCTGGCTCCAGTCCACAATTCTTCTGGCTCCCAGTCAGCCTTAATAATGCAAATCTATTTTTTACATTACCTTGAAATTCTATGGAGATGTTCTTCATGTTGTATTTCAGCATGACAGTTGGTTTAGTGTTCTTCATTAGTTTTATTCTAATTTTTGATAGTAGTAGTTCATGGTCTATGCCACAATATGCTCCTGGTCTTGTTTTTGGAGAGAGAATGGAGGTTCTTCATCTTCTGCTTACAATTATATAGTCTATTTGATTTCTATATTGGTGATGTCCCAGAAAAATTTAGTCAGTCAGTCTCCTGCTTCATTTCCTATTCCTAGCCCATGTTTTCCTACCATCTTCGATTCTGCTCTGCTTGCTATTTTTGCATTCCAATTCTCTATGATTAACAAGAAGTCCTGTTTTTGTCTGTGATCAGTTTCCTCCTGGACTCCAGCATAGAGTCATTCAACTTATTATTATTATTATTATTATTATTATTATTATTATGTTGTTGTTGTTGTTGTTGTTGTTGTTGTTGTTTCTATTTGTATAGTTGGAGCATAAAAGTGAATTAAAGTTATATTGATGAGTTTCACTTGAAGTCTTATTGATGTGCTTTGGTCAGACTTTGCATTGTATCTGTTGACAGCTTTTGCTACATCTCTCCTCACTATAAGTACCACCCCATTTCTTTTTATCTTTTAATTTACTGAGGAAAAACTGTGTGATTATCTGACTGTTCCATTCCGGTCCATTTTAGCTTACTCACCCCAAGTATTCCAATGTATATAATCCCATTTCTTGCTTTGGTATGTCTAGCATTCCCTGATTCATGCTTCTCACATTACATGTTCCTATAACATGTATTGTTCAGGTTCAGACTTTCCTTTACCCTCTGAGCAAATCAACAGCTGAACATCCTTTCAGCTTGAGTCCAATTGCACCATAAGCCACAACATTACTTGTAGCTGACCTCTGCTCTACTCCAGTAGCTTGTTGAGTGCCATCTGACCTAGGAATGTCATCTTCAGGCACTACCTCTTGTTTCATTTTGGAGTGTCTCATCATAGGGTTTTCATGGTAGAGGATCTTCAAAAGGAGCTTTACAGATGACTTCCTCTGTGTAGTGCTAACAAGCATTAGCTGTGGTGCCACTGTTGTTGTCTCTGAGAGATAATCCCTACTACTGCTGCTGACCAGTAGCTGTTTGGCATATGTAGTCTGGCACCTCAGCAAAGGCCTACCTGAGATGGGAGACTCTACCAGCATTATTGCTGACATCAACATAGAAGAATAGTAGACTACACTCTTATAGTGCTGCTATTCCACTTTTACTGCTCTGGCAGCCTCCTGTGGCATTCTGGGGTTTGTAGTTCAGTGAGGCCTCAGAGCTCTCTGGTTGAGAATTCTAAATGCCTTTCTCTAAACTGCAAATCCCAGGATTGAACAGGAGGCAGCTGTAGCAGTAAAAGTGGAACTGAAGTGCTATAAGAGTGCAGTGCAGTATTCTCCAGACTCTCATGCCTCACACGAGTACACAATTCCACCACCACAGAGAGGTAGAGCTAACACAGAGAAGTAGATCTCAAAAAACCTCTCGTATCTTCAACAAAAACACAAACATTGGCCACAGCAAATACTGGCATTTATCAGGTCAAAAAAATATTCACATACTTCCTTCTGATTGACTAATGATGTCAGTTTTCACCAAATTTGTACAATTTATTACAACAGATATGCACATACATACTGATCAAACATGAGTCTATTTAGATCTGTGGCTCTGTAGATAAAATCCTTCCCCCAATTTATTTTCACTTTATACTCAGTTAGGTACAGGGATCTTACCTCCAGATAAATTTAAAAGAATTTTAAATATTTTTGGCATATCTAGCTTGTGCAACAAGATTACAGGATGAACCAACTTGATGCAAGGAATGTGTCCTGCTATTAAGATTAAATTGAGCAGCTGGACATGGCAACTGTTTGTTCAAACCAGTAAGAAGTTTTGATAAAGCCTCTGAATGGAAAATTAGTGAGTCATAATGAATAATAATGACCAATTTGAAATAAAGCTAGGCAAAATATATCCATCTGTAAATAATAACCTCTAAATTCTGCAATGAGGAAACCAATACATCCATGGTACACAGAAAGTCAATATTTTCAGGAAACTACTGCTTATTATATTATTTCATTTATTTAATTGTATTATGACACTATCAGATTATCCTAATTGAAAAGGGAAGCCTCAAAAGAAATATAGTACCTGACTGAGATAGGAATTAACTGAGATAGATGGTACACGAGAGGGGGGGCAAAGGAAGGAACAATCAGAGATATGAAAATGCATGTTGGGAAATAGAGACTTGGAAACAAAGTATGTTGAAATAATCAGAAAAAAAATTATATGTTTTCTTTACAGTTTTCATGAATGCAGCAATACCTATTGCAGCAGTTCTTATAGTAAGTATAAACCTGTAATGATAGTTAACATTATAGAAACAGGAGCAAATACTGTCTGTGAGGTCTGGATAATGTAATAAAACAGTGATTTTATGCACTGTTATTTAAATATAGACATTTGATAATTGACCTAGATGTGACATAAAACAATTATACTATTAAGGCTGTGTTATGAAATATCCTGGAGAGTAAACTTATAAATGAGAGCAATTTTCTAGACTGTAACTTACTTTTTTAACATGTGTATTGTGTCTTAAATTGTTTTCTAGAGTAGCAATTTTTTATTTATTCTACCCAGTGTTATTAGTGCCTGATGGTTCCCATGCTAGTGGGTTGGAGAATTTTAAATCTTTTAATTACCGGTAAATTTAAATGCATATCTTATTTTTCTTCCAATATGGGGCCAAAGACATCTCTTTAGTTTAAAAGTTTTACTTAAACTTTAAATAAGTAGCCAAGGTACTGAATCTATCCTGGGAATAGAGTTTAGCATCTTGTATGGCGCCTGTAAAGTTCAGGCTAAAACCTAGTTCAGACAGAGAGTGAGAATATATTTACCAACTGCCAGTGTTTTATGTTTTGCTAACCTTGATCTGTCCATAACTGCAGTGATACAGTTTGCAGAATGTGTCACCACTGTTGTCTCAGCAGCAATTTCTACAAGGCAAAGGGGCCAGAACTCTTCCTTCATTTGATCTGTTTATATCTGTACGAAAGGACTCCCTTTTGCTCTTGTTATGTAAGCTGACAGTGGTGACTAACTAAAAATGGAGTAGGTGCCATGTTATTTCAAAAGATCTTGAAAATAATTTCCATAAAAGAAATCCTTTTTTTATGCTAGCTAACTTGCTTGGGGTTGATTCTGTCACACAATGCACAGACAACCAGAAATACTAAGAAATAGATTAAGCCCACTCCCACTGGCACATTCCTTTGGGTAGCATCTTTTGTGAGGGCAGAAGCCAGTCCAGTAATGAGGACAAAATTTTGTTCCTATGTTCTATCGATTCTTCTTTGACAGAATAATTTTATGCTCCTGTAAGATTTGAAAAAGACACCAAAGCTGTCTCTTCAATGTGTATTTTTTTCTTTATATACTTTAGCAATGTAAAAAAAAAAGGTCTTATATAATTGTTATATTTATATCTGATTGTTAAATAAGACTCTTTGAAGTGCTTAGTTTTTTAGGTCTTTTGAGGTGCAGAAAAATATTTCCATTTGTATTTTTAATGTAAGGCTTGGCTGATATAATTTATTTTTTCTTTTTTAAAAAACAAGACATTTGTCGTCCATGCCCATGTGTTTCGAAACACTGACTTTTCTCCTTCGGTGGCCTTTGCTTCACTCTCCCTCTTTCACATCCTGGTTACACCTCTGTTCCTGCTCTCCAGTGTGGTTAGATCCACTGTCAAAGCTCTTGTAAGGTAAGGTTTCTTGGGTGAAACACCCAAAATTGGAAATACTCTGTGTTAAATATGCAGCTCCTTGTGACAGCTGTTACAAATGGACACAGACTTATTTTTTGCCTCCTGTAAAAGTAACCCTGGTATCAGTCACCCTGTGCAAAATTAGTTTATGGTATATGGTTTCCATCTCCATTTTCAAACATGCAGTGGGTCTAATCTTTTAGATAAGTGTCTTTTAGATTGTAAGTCTGTGGGCAGGGAACTGTCTGTTATCCCCTCTATTGTAAACCGCTCGGATTCCCAGTGATTGGGCGGTATATAAATAAAACCTATTATTATTATTATTATTATTATTATTATTAATCGAGATTGCCAAAATAATGGTTAGTTAATCTCATGATTATGATATACATTATTATAATACATGACATTATAATAGATTCACAAGTGCATTATAGTGTCACTGGTACTATTATATGGAGGCAAATATAGTACAAGAGCTTGTGAGCTGCAAAATGGGAAAGCATGTAAGTTAGGAGACTTGATTTTTAGGGAAAATGCCAGTTTGAAATTGACAAGAGCAGTGCTTCTCAAGATATCTGATGTGGGGGACCAGCAGGATTTATTTCCAATGTCCCAGTGGTCAGCACCATTTTAGTGCCCATTAACTGCAGCTTTTTCTTTCTTTACTGAAAACTTGCTGCAGACAGGCAGCCAGTAGCACATGGACTGATGCTGGTCCACAGACCGTCATTTTGAGTAGCATTGGCCTAAAGCATTGTACACAAGGTTGATGACCTGTATAAAAACTGAGCCTTGAAGGCTCCCTTGTGAGGTTTCTGAAATGCTGTTCCAGTTGGCCTTATATATAGAATCATAGAATCATAGAATCGTAGAGTTGGAAGAGACTACAAGGGCCATCCAGTCCAACCCCCTGCCATGCAGGAAATCCAAATCAAAGCATCCCCAACAGATGGCCATCCAGCCTCCGTTTGAAGACCTCCAAGGAGGGAGACTCCACTACACTCTGAAGAAGTGTGTTCCACTGTCAAACAGCCCTTACTGTCAGGAAGTTCCTCCTAATGTTGAGGTGGAATCTCTTTTCCTGCAACTTGGATCCATTGTTCCTGGTCCTGTTCTCTGACACCCTTTCAAATATTTAAACAGGGCTATCATATCACCTCTTAATCTTCTTTTCTCCAGGCTAAACATCCCCAGCTCCCTAAGTCGTTCCTCATAGGGCATGGTTTATTTTAATTTATTTTAATTTGCCACTATTGTTCTCTTTTCATAGTGTTCAGAAACTGAGTGAATTTCTCTCAAGTGAAGAAATTGGAGAAGAGCATGACAGATGTTCAGAGCCAAAATGCAAAGACAACCACAGCAAATATCAAGCTGTTGTAAGTATTAATATTGGATTGGATGCCAAATGTGTTATATGTCTTTAATACTTGTGAATCACACCTATAACTTTGTCAGTTCCCTTGCAATTGATAGTTAACAGTGGCAATAGTTATTGATGCTCATGTCCATTTATTAAGGGCTGTACTTTGACAGTTCTTCTTTAAGATCAATGATGAATAATGATTGCTGTTTGGTAGAAGCAGCCACCACCATACATTGTGAAGCAATCAAGAATGAAGAAGAAAATACAGAAGTGCTTAGGTGGCAGCAATGGAGGTAAAAGGAGTAGATTCACATGCTGCATAATTATAACAATCTGATGCCTCTTTAACTGCCACGACTCCATGCTATAAAATATAGGCTTTGGTGATGTGCTATGAAATCAAACATTCTCAATGCTAGTGAACTATCATTCACTCCCCTACACTAGACTCCTTAACAGAGGATTCTAAGAATCGTGTTGCACCAAAACACTATCAGACAGAGTTCAGATACCTTGTCAGTCAGCTCTGTGCAAATGTAAAGTTGCTGACAGTAGTAGAAGAAGATCATCAAAATTAACAAGGTTTTACAGCTATTTGGCAAACACCCATGTGCATGACATTAAGATGAAGCCCGCCACCAAGCTACCTGCACTGTTGCTTCCCAGCAATTTCTGATAGGGGTGGGTTTTCCTCTGCCATTTTAATTTGTATGTAATGGCAGTGCATAATTACTACCAGAAAATGTATTCATTCTCCATTGCCACTTAATACTTTTTCACACCCCAGTCACCATTTACCATGTATTTCTGTCTTCCTGGTCCTGCACAGCCCCTCAAAGTTGTTAACCGTAAGAAGCCTGCGAGAGAGGACTGGAACAGTTACAGCTCTCCTATCAGAAGACCTGTTAAAGTCACAGAAGCAGATGATTATTGTGTAAAGGTGATAATAAAGTCACTCTTTCTCATACTATTGTTATTAATAAGCTTGGAGTTCTAGAGCCACAGTTTCAGGTTGAAAAAGCAAGATATTATTACTATTATTATTATTGGCCCGGTTTAGATGGGCCTTTGCGGCCCCCTGTCACGTGCTAGGAGTTGGCTGAGGACACACCGTCCATATTGGCCTCACCCCTAGCACACAACGGGGGTGTCAAAATGACAGCGCCCTGTACACATGGGCACCACCATTTTGATGTGATAGACGCTTAGGTCTGCACGTCCCGGCACCTTTGTGACGCCACAAGTGCACCATTGACGCATTGCAGCATCACAAAGGCACCACAAGAAGAACCCGCTTTTTGCGGGTTCTTTTTGTTCCATGACGGAGCCACACGGTTTGGCCACTGCGGCTCCCTCACAGAGCAAGCCAGGGTGGCAGGAGACCGCCCTTTTTGGGCGGTCTGTATCCCGCCATTATTATTCTTTATATAGCACTGGGGAGATACACACACACACACACACACACACACACACACTCAAACATGCATTGCAAAATATATGCCAAAGGATAATATCTTATTGAAAGATTTTGATCTTTCACTGATCTCTGAAGATGGAAAGAATCAGTTTGGCAGCATGGTTATCAGATTGCCTGGCAAGTCCTATTGAAGAGACATGGCTCATTTTCCCATACACTTAGGTGCAACCCAGTTTTCTACACAGAGACTTAATTTCTGATAGGGCACAGCACTGACAGTTGATTTCATGTGCTTCTGGAACTTAAGAAGTAGCAGAAGAAGAAAGTGCCTCCAGACAAAAGTATTCATATTTCCCAACACTGAGGAATTAGAAAGAGTATCCACACATCAGAGGCTAAACAGAAAAGCTGATAAGAGAGTGATATTTCTTTAAATAAATCTCTTTTTCTAGAAATTAAGAATTTGGTGTTTTTACCTGGGTTGATTGATCTAGGGGCCAGATAGAATTGTGATTTCATTCACCACCTGTATGGCTCCTCACTTACTAACCTCTGTTCCTGTGGTCTGTCATGCTGCCTTGATCATTTTTGCGTGCCACATATGAACAATGCGAGTATGAGTTATTATTCCATACCTCTCTGGAATTCTTTCCTCCATATCCCTGTGGGAGCTATTATCCACCAAATCGTTTTACCTGAGTTTGAATTTTGTTGTTGGATATAAATGAAGAACTATTTTAATTTCATATTTAATATTTATTGAAGCTATAAAGGTCAGAATTCATTACTCTTATGAATGTGTAACCTGGAGTTACACATCTGAAAATCATCCGTATTCATAATCCCTATGTAGTCACCATTGTGGCACTATTGCCATGATCATAACTGCCTCCCCAATCTACTTTACCATGCCTCAACCATAATAAGAGAGGGGGGGGTGTGTTCATCCCCCCAGCCAGCAAGTATGTGACAATCAGAATCAGGACCTTTGTTGTAATTCTGTGTCACAGCCTCATTGCCTGGTGGGAGAGAGGTGGAAACATCATCAGCTCATGCCCCAATGGCCAGCAAAATAGCCCTCCTTCTCTCAATGCATCTGATGCCCAGTCAAGTAGTTTGGGGAACTCAGGCCAGGAGAGGCAACTTAATTATGCATACATAACTAAGCAGCCCATGTAGAATTCTGGCCATATATGGTATTTTTAGATTAAAACTTTTCAAAACTGCCTCTTTAACTCCTGCAGAATATCTGAATATGATATATGTATTAAAGCACAGAAGCACTATACCATGCTAAGCCAAGAAGAGGAAGAATGAACAAGTGATTGAATACATCCAGATGGAGCTATAGTGTTTAGTAAAAATGCATATAAAATTTTAAAGAAAAAATATGAGTGAATTTTAGTAACAATAAAGACTATTTCTCTTGTCTGATGGTGGTACTGCCATAGGTCACAAATGGATTTTTCACTTGGACGCCTGAAGGAGCTCCAACATTGTCCAGTATTGATATTCGAATTCCTCAAGGTACTAATCCATACTATAACAATATACACTTTTTACAATTACTCCTGAACAACATAAATATGTGTACCAATCAGATGTAGATGTGCACCTTCATCCATAACTACATAACTACAGAGCTGCTTAGTGTGAATTGGGAAGTATCTTCTCACCTTTACAGTATAAGTGGGGGGAAATGCATAACCCCATCTGTTGCCTAAAGCTCTCTGGAGTGCTGCCAATGTCAGCACTTCACATTAAATTATGTCTGTTATTGTAGGTCAGTTGACAATGATCGTGGGCCAGGTGGGCTGTGGTAAGTCATCGCTCTTGCTAGGGATACTCGGGGAGATGCAGAAGGTATCAGGAAATGTAACCTGGAACAGGTAATATTATTTGTACTTTATGTTATTGTGTAACTATATGTTTGCACTACTTTGGAGATTATCACACGGGGTAAGGAGGGATTGCTCCTGTCCTTACCCCCTCCTGAAGTTGTTCTTATCACATCTGTGCTTATCCTATCCTTCTCCCATGAGTGGCACCCATCATTGTATTAATGAGAGTTTCCAGTGGCACCCATCATTGTGTTAACGGGAGTTTCCATTTATATAAACTGACAGGACCGTGCCACTTCAGTGATGGGAGACGGACAGGATAAGCACAACATCATCTGAAAATCTTTGCATGATTGCACCATAAGAATGGGGTGAGGATGGGAGCATTCTGTCTTTTACCCTGTGTGATAATCTCTAGTGAAATCATAGACTTATCCTCAGTATCATGTTCTTGGTGTATGCAAATTTGATTACAGTTGTAATGAATACTGAATTACATATGGATAGTATATCTTTATTAACAATGTTGGCTTTCTTTAAATCCTGAATGTACACAGCTACAGCCACACCTAGAAAACAAATATAATCCTTTTATTTATTTTATTTTATTTAATAAAAGTAGCTGTAACTAAGCAGTACTGAATTTAATGAAGATACAAAGATGGTGCTTTAAGAATCAGTTACAGTGACCAAAAACTGAATGTAAAGAAAGTAGCTGGCAGCGGGTAAAATTTTATTTGTTAAGCTTCTTCAAATAGGATGCCAAGGTCACTTGAATTACTTGTACAGTATGCATTGCACACACTGGCTTGCAGATTATCAACACTGCAACTTCTGTTGGACCATCTGTTACTTGAGCAACATCCTGACTAGAGTTCTTGGTGTTTCTATTTCTACTTCAAAGCATGTGCCAGTGCTTCAAATTTGATCAGACCAGTTAAACTGAGGGTGGGAATTTCCACCCATATTATATTACCCTTCTAAATTATCCCAAGCATGCTTTTAACTAGCATATGTAAGGGAATGGGTGAATATAGGTATGTATTGTCTGTACAGGTCATTCTGTGAAAGTGGTCTTCCCTTCTTTTGGCTACAGTCACACTATTACTGCCCAGATCCAGCTCTCCAGCCTAGATGCTAACTGTTTTAAAATAGGGATGTGTGCCATCAGGCCCTCCAGATAATACAGGGCTACAGCTTCCCTTACTATTGGTTTTGCAGGCTAGGGCTAATGGGAATTGTCTTCTGGGCAGGGGCACATGGTTTCCAGTCTGATTCAAAAGCATTTCAATAAATATTTTCCAACTGCATATCTACTTTAAATCATCTTGTATGTGTGGAAAGTTGTCTTATTTAGTTCACACTGGATAAATGGTTCATGCTATGTAATATGTCTCACATTTTGTCCATTAATCAATTTTTTTGCAAATCTGTTAGTGTCATAGTATCTTGGCTAGGTAATTTAGGTTTATCAACATGTACACATCACAAAACATTAAAATGATGTTTTCAGGTGAATATTTGTAAGTGTCAGCAACTGAAATGCTGTTGATTTTTAAATATCAATGGGGAAAACCTAAGGTGTTGATCATATTTAAACAGCTTGTAATTGGTAAGGCATTATTGCCTAATAGAGAAACAAGCTCTCACAGTCAGAAAAAATAATCTTTAAAGTGACAAAACTATTTCTTTCCTAGCAACGAAAAGAGAACATGCTCTGATAAATTGATAGATCAAACAGGGACAGAAATGGGACCTTTCTTTGAGCTGATATGGCCCATTTTAAAGTTAATATCAGGCATAAGGGGGCAGGGAGCTTCCCTGTGTTTAGTTCCTCATGATCGAGTTTCTGTTTAAAACAGGACACTGTTATCTGGGTGTAAGTGTCATAAATACATGCAGAGCTGTGGCCTTAGTGTGTGTTTGTCATATCTAATGCTGCAAAATTAGACAAACAGGTGCTTCATTTAAATTTAAAACCATCTGTCTGATTTATTTTCACATTCTTAGCAATGGTTAATTCATTCTATCATTTCTTTTCTCAACTAGCTGTACCAACTGTACCAAATCTATCAGGAATTTGCATGAGTCAGCAACTTTAAAAAAATTTGAACTGGTGAAGTTATTAGGTCTGCTTTAATATATTTTTACTTCTAAAATATTGGGAAATATATGAAGAATTAAATGGTGCTTTTGTTTTCAAATTGTAACAACTATATGAAAAATATTTTTCAATGCAGATACAAAGAATAACTGTTAATGCTCCTGTGTACAAATTGTTTATATTTACTTATATCAAAAAATTTTCCTTTTACTGATGATGTAGCAATATTCCTGACAGTGAGATGGGGGAAGATGTCAGGTATAGTACTACATATGATTTTTGTTCATGTTCATACCCTGCAGCTATTCTAGTTTGGTAGGAACAGCCTTGACTAATCCTCTGCCCTTCCTTTCTGTGATAACCTTTGAGGTATCACCAAGTTGACCATGCCCAACTCCTTCAGCCTTTTCTCATATGTTTTGCTCTCCATACTTCTTATCATCCATGTTACCCTTTTCTGTGCCTACTCCAATTTGTCTATGTCCTGCTTAAATGCCATTTACTATGTTATGCATCCCTTAAGCATATTAAACACTTGTATGGGGTGAACGTGAAAGCTAACCATCACTCCTCTTCCAGAAATTCCTGAGTCCTATACCCCCCCCCCCTAAACCTGCAAAGTGTCTTGCAAATACACTTGTCCCTCCACATTAACTGGGGTTAGGGGCACAGGACCCCTGTGGATGTGGAAGAACTGCAAATAACAAATACACTATGTTTTTCCTGAGAGAACACATCTTTAGGAAACTCTAGGCCCTCCAGTACACCTCTGTGGTCAACATCTGGCAGACATTGACCATAGAATTGCACTGGTGGAGCTGCAAATGCCTAGTGGAGTGTTCTCTCTAGGAATCACTAGGTCCTTTTGACTTTTGATTAAAGTTGACCATAGAGTTGTGCTGAAGGTCCTAGAGATTCCTAGAGAGAACATATTAATAAAATCCGTGAATAATCAAATCCACAGAAGGCAAAGCTACAAATGTGGAGGGATGAGTGTATATCACAATGGTTCTTGAAAGATTCCTGTTCACTAAGCTGGGACCAGAATGTAATATCTCCTCAAAGAACTCTTCAGGACAGCATTGCACTGACACAATAGAGGCAGACAGGAAAGCCCTCTTGAATATCAATCACTGCCTCAGGATAGGCCCGAAAATGGCCTATAACCTATGTTTAATGAGACAATGCCTGAGTTTTTCTTCATTGTCACCGTAGGGTTTATAAAACTAGGAAGCTGATGCTTTGTCACCCCCAAGATGGTTCAGGAGCAATTGTTTCAACTGTCTAAGCTATCTCCCTGTTTCACAGTTCTGCTAGGATTTCAACAGGATTAGTGGCCAGAAACTCCCTCAGAGCATCCAATAATCTCCTCATCCATTTGATAATAATGTACAGTAATACATCACACACACTTAAAGAAGCAAAAAACAAACAAACAAAAAACCTCAGCATGTCCTATTATGTGGTGATTTGTCCATGACCCACAGGTCCATCAGTTACATAATAATTGTTGCACTGTATAATTCAAACTTGAAGTGCCAATTGGAGCAACAGAATATTTGTGCCATGAATCAGAAATGTTTTGGCCAGATCTGCTTGCATAGGTGTGCTGCCTCCTCTTCTTTTTAGAGTGATTGTTGCAGTGTAACATGGGAGATGTGGAGAACAGCATATTCCACACATTCTTAAAAGAAGGAAAAGATCCTGCTCCTAATGTGAAACTGATGAAAGTAGATAGCTGTGACTCCCAAAACACAGGTCTATATCAATTTAAGTTGTCCTCTGATAAAAATGTAGCATAGATTTGTCATTGACTTCAATGATGTGTGTGAACTTCACTACCTTTCTGCACATGATTTTAATCATTAAAATGTAATTATGTACACTTCTGACTTCAAGTTTTCCTGAAGTATTTACATATGTAATTAATTAAAATATTTTACTGTGTGTTTTTATGCAGTCCAGAGCAGGAAACAGCTGTTGACTTGGAAACAAGGTATTGCATTTTGAAAATAATCTAGAAATAATTTCAGAGGCATCTGGAAATGAGGTGTTCTCATTCTGCTATACAGAAATTGGGGGTCTTTTTATAAGGTTGTGTTGTTTTTTTAAAGTGCCACATAGAAAATAACTATGATGGGAAATTAATAGAACTGAAGACAAAGATATGTTAGATAGGGATGGAAAACTCTAGTTTAGAACCCTGGAAAGCCATTGTCATTGGTTTTCTAGTGTACATTTTACCCAGCACTGCCATTAACAATATGGGGCTGGCCAGGCAATATTTCTAGCTCCTGATAAAGCACCCTTCTGTGTCTCTAAGCTTGCTTATTTGTTCATTATCAGAGTAACTCTTATCCACTGTGCAAGATGAGGTTGCTATGTCATATTTAATTTGATAATATTCTACTACTCCACTTACTAATCCATCCACCTTTGCCATAAAAAAAGAATTTGCATAATTGCCCTTTAAAGCTTTACTCACACCTGTATTTATATTTGCTTGGAAGAAGAATCCTGTTCCCCCTTACCTTGGATGTGCAACAGCATCCCAAGGGGCTTATGGTCACAGCTCCATCCTCTTCACCAAAAATTGGCTGCATGGGTCTGGCCATGAGCTGAGGATGAAATCAGAAAGAGGGAAAGAGCTTCTACCTCCCACACAATAGTGTAAATCTATCACTGCAGACTTAGTTGCCAGTGTGCTCATTGAATTCTTATGTGCTTATTGCAGTCTTACACTCCAATGTCAAAAACAAAATTACTAGAGACTGTCCTGATTGTAACCTTGTATAAAAAGAGTATAAAATGTTACTGATATTTTCAATGTCTTGACAGTGTGCCATCTGTACGAGAGAGATAGAACATAAATGTGTATGTAAAAGGAGACATTCAGCGAATGCATTAGTGGAGATGAGGAAGCAGTGTCTGCTTAAATAAATAACTATGAAAAACCAGAACCCCCACCCTCCTCTGTGTGTGTTTTTCTTTTCCTAGGAAAAGAGGAGCAGTGGCATATGCTTCCCAGAAACCATGGTTGCTAAATGCTACTGTGGAAGAGAATATCACATTTGAAAGCCCCTTCAATAAACAAAGGTAATGGTTTTAAGTAGCACATGAATACACGTAATAGTCATTCTCTCTTAGCAGGCATGTAGTGAACATTTTTTTTATTATTGTAAACACTTCTCCTGGTTACATGACCCAGTTGTTGAATCTTTATGTCAGAAGCACTTGTCTTCAGGCTAAAAATGATTTCAAATACTGAATCATACTGATCACAACAGACCACTCTTTTCTTAGTAGGCCTGTATTGATTTCTCCTATATTTCACCTTTTAAAATGCCATTTTATATCGTAGGAAAAGCGGTATACAAATAAATCAAATTATTATTATTATTATTATTATACATTAGAAAACGTATTCTAGAATCATAGAGTAGGAAGAGACCAAAAGAGCCATCCAGTCTCAACCTCCTGCCATGCAGGAACTCAAAGCACCCCCGACAGATGGCCATCCAGCCTCTGCTTAAAGACCTCCAAGGAAGGAGACCCCACTACACTCCAAGGAAGAGGGTTCCACGGTCAAATAGTCCTTACTGTCAGGAAGTTCCTCCGAATGTTGAGGTGGAATCTCTTTTCCTGTAGCTTGCATCCATTGTTCTGGGTCCTATTATCTGGAGCAGCGGAAAACAAGCTAGCTCCCTCCTCAATATGACATCCCTTCAAATATTTAAACAAAGCTATCCTATCATCTCTTAACCGTCTCTCTTCTACAGGCTAAACATACCCAACTCCCTAAGTCTCTCTGTGTAGGACATGCTTTCCAGACCTTTCACCATTTTGGTCACCCTCCTTTGGACATGCTCCAATTTGTCAACATCTTTTTTGAATTGTGGTGCCCAGAACTGGACATGGGATTCTAGGTGAGCCCTGACCAAGGCAGAATAGAGTGGCACTATTACTTCCCTTGATCTAGACACTATACTTTTATTGATGAAGCCTAGAATCTCATTGGCCTTTTTAGCTGCTGCATCGCACTGTTGACTCTTGTTCAATTTGTGGTCTACTAGGACTCCTAGATCCCTTTCACACATAGTCTCATTAAGCTAGGTGTCCTCCATCCTATATCTATGTATTTTTTTGTTTGTTTTTTGTTTTTTGCTCTAAGTGCAGTACCTTATATTTCTCTGCGTTGAAATCCATGTTGTTAGCTTTGGCCCAGCTTTCTAATCTAATAAGGTCATTTTTAATTTTGTTCCTGTCCTCTGGGGTATTAGTGACTACGCCTAATTTGATGTCATCTGCAAATTTGATATGCATGCCCCCAATTCTTTCATGTAAGTCATTGATAAAAATGTTGAATAGCACTGGGCCCAGGACATCTCTCCAAGATGATGAGGAGCCATTACTGGGTACCATTTGAGCTCGGCCAGTCAACCAATTACAAGTCCTTGTAACAGCTGCTTTGTCTAGCCCACATTTTACTAGCTTGTTTGCAAAAAATGTCATGGGGAACCTTGTCAAAGGCCTTACTGAAATTAAGATATGCTATATCTACAGCATTTCCTTCATCTACCAAGCTGGAAATTTTATCATAAAGAGAGATTAGATTTGTCTGGCATGACTTGTTTTTCAGAAACCCATGTTGACGTTTTGTGATTATGGCATTCCCTTCTAAATGTTCACAGACTCTCTGTTTAACTATCTGCTCTAGAATCTTTCCTGGTATTATGTCAGACTAATTGGGTGATAATTTTTAGGATCCTCTTTTTTTTCCCCTTTTTGAAGATGGGGACAACGTTTGCCCTCCTCCAGTCTGCTGGGACTTCTGTTCTCCACGAGTCCTCAAAGATTATTGCCAATGGCTCTGAGATTACATTTGCCAGCTCTTTTAATACCCTTAGGTGTAGTTCATCTGATCCCAGAGTTTAAGTCACTTGCTTGGAAGTTATTGAAAAATACTTCCATGTGGTATATAGCATGTAAGGCAAGAGCATAATGGCCACAGCTAGATCTAAAATTTGCTTTAATGTTTCAAATTGAAATATTGATAACATTTTTATAAAACCAAATATTTAAATATTGATTCAGAAGTAGACAACTGCAGAGGGACTGGGTAATTCCCCCATACAGCCCCATGCCTTACCAGTGGACCCCGCCTACACATTTTGGTAAACCAGAAGTGAAGTAAAAGCCCTTTGAGTCATCATTTTGGCTGACTCTCAGCTGTTTTTCATTTGGGAGTTGGGCGCCCTGGAAGAGTTGGGGATGAACACTGTTGCATTTGTGGGCAACATGGGATATTTTTGGCCAGTTTCTAGTTGGAAATTCCCCAAAACTATTTTTTAAAAATTTCAGAGTATTTGGTATCTTCAGGGGCCAGTCTTAGGGGTCCCAAGAGCCACCTGTGGCCTTCAAGCTGCACTTTGCCCACCTGTGTACTATTGGCTCTTTTCATGGGGCACAATATTAACACTGCTGGCTAAGCTTACATCCTGTTTCTTTGGGGAACATTTTACCTTTGGATCTCTGTAAGTAACAGATATTCTCTAAGCTCCTCTCTGCACTGACCAGGGGCAGCCCAGAGTATGCTAGCCCTGAAGCTGCCCTGACCCTCTTCCATTACTGTTTCATCTGTTTCAATGCCATGCAGCTGATTGCACATATGTCCTGCTGAGCCACCTGGTGCTTCTCAGCCACTGTGAGTCTCTTTGCTCTGGGGTCAGAACAAGTTGTGCAGTGATAATCACATGGCTGGATCCCTTGTTCTGACCTCAGAGTAAATGACAGGCAACAGTAGAATATGCACCAGGTAACTGAGCAAGATGCATTTTAAAAAGCCACTCACAATCTGAACTTCCTGAAAGATCTGGAGCATGTAGTAAGTTTTTAAAATCCATTTTAAGAGCGATATATCCCACTTTTGGTACTAACCAGGCCAGATGTCACCCAGTCTGCTCACAACAGAACCAGGATTTGGGACATGTGTCATCTCATCACCCTGCCAAGAGAACAGGGTGCAAACAAACCTAAGTATGGGCAGACATGGTGTGATCATCATCTGATCCCCAACTTGTGAGTTTCCAGAGGCTTTTGACTGGCCAGGGCTAAAAAATCCATAAGAATACAGATTACATGTGTCTTTGATCCAATCTAGCAAGGCAGTTTTTATACTCTTTTTCTTTTTTTCTTATAACTCTCTTCTTCAGTGGGGAAGCAATCCCTGTTTAACATCTGGCATTAGAAACTTGTTTTATGTTCCATATTATCAGTTCAGACCCAGGAAATAAAGCCAAAATGAAATGAAAATGCTTTGATCATGCTAATAGTATGATAGAATTGTATCTTACTGTTTGTTTGTTTGTGCCAAATTTGTTTCAGGTAATGCAACCACATTCTCCATCTCTTTTTCATTTGTTGTATATAATGATCTGCTGTTACTAGTACAAACAATAGAATGGACTGTTCCTGATATAACATAAATAAGTGTTTGCAATGTCACCTAAACTTGCAATGCTTATACTGTTCATTTAGATCACGAGCCTCTTAAATATGGCAAGGGATGCCTTAAAGAGGTGTGTTGGGTCTCCTAAGGATAGAACCAGGGAACCAGGGAATATTTCATCTATTTTTAACCTTTGAATGTCTTATAGTGCATTATTAACTAAAAGGACTTTTATTTACCTGGAACAGAGAGAGTTCCCATTAGAACAATTAGTGCTTAGCAAACATGCTTTTTCCAGCATGTGACTTCTCCAGCTGATTAATCATACCCTTAAAAGCAAGTCAAATTTGCTTGTAAGGCAGTATCTATGTCTATTGACAATTACCACTTTTGTTTCCACAGGTACAAAGCAGTAATAGATGCTTGCTCTCTTCAACCTGATATTGACATACTACCACATGGAGATCAAACTCAGATTGGGGAGAGGGTTAGTAACCATATTCAGGATATCGATACATATACTTTAATTAAACATCCAGATTTGTCATGTGTTTTTAAAAATCAGATAGTTATTTGAAAAAAACAGTTTCTAGAGCAAATACACTTTCAGATCATTAGTTTGAAAGCTTTATACTTTGTAAACATTGTTGCAGTTTTAGCTAACAAAACATTTCTTTTAAGCTGCAGTCAGTATACATGATATCACTTAAATACTGTCTTTAGTTATATTTACTGAATAAAATACATTTTTAAAGTGTCTAAATTGCATTAGATGACATTTTAGAACACTCCAGTTTTAGGATGAACTGCTAAAATGCTTTTTAACATCACCTGGTGTATTTATTCTGATACAAGTAAATGGTATCTATTGATTTTATGTGAGAAATTAACAAGGTATCAGTTAGAAACAAAGGTAAAAAATCCACTCTCTGCCACAGATTTATTTATTTATTTATTTATTTATATGGTATTTATACCCCGCCCTCCAGCCCTAAAGGCTATCAGAGCGGCTTACAATTATTATTTTTAATTGAACAGTTCCCTGCCCTTGGACTTACAATCTAAAAGACACAACACAAAAGGAGAAGGGAATGGTGGTGGGAAAGGGGATGAGGTCCAGTGGTTATTCTATCCCTCTGAGGCCTGGACCAAGGCAGATGGACTGGAGGGAGGGCTCTTCTTCTTCAGGCTAGCCCTGATGGAGCTGGGCCTGCCTGTTCACTCCCTCGCAGGCCGGAAGATGACAGTTATGGAGGGAGGAATCTCTTTCTTCAGGCTAGCCCT
>NC_056522.1:273012784-273136035 GCF_019175285.1 Sceloporus undulatus
AGGACTGGAGCATGTCTTTGGTGTGGCTTCTGGACTCTTAGGACGCATGCATCATTGAAACACCATACCTCCACTGTGACTCAAAGCAGCTTTATTTTGCCTGTCTGTAACAGGCCATAGTCATCTTCTAAACCCTTCCCATTCACCTCTTCTTCAATCATTTTCTGCTGATGATTTTGCAATTTTTTTCAATACCAGAACTGAAACCTTCATTCTTCTCTCTCTGATCTTGAATCCTCTTCATTATCAACATATCAAATGCCCTCTTGTTCCACAATTTCTTCTTTTTACTCTGTCTTGTTAGATGAATTGTCCAAAATGTTGAAGTCTTCAAATCCTTCAACCTGTTTTTCTGGATCCTGTTCCTTTTTGCTTTTTTATTACCATTTCCCCAACTATTTTCCCTTTTCTTTGTCATATCATTAATCTGTCACTTTCCTCTGGCTCATTTCCTTCTGAGTTTAAACATGCCATGATCTTTCCCATCCTCAAAAAGTCTTCACTCAACCCTTCCTCTCTCTCTAATTTTCATCCGATTTCACTATTGCCTTTCCTCTCAAAAGTATTGGAATGTGCTGATTATGCTCAGTGCCTCACCTTCCATACTCAATTCTGTATTGGATCCTTTTCAGTCCGGATTCAGCCCTTTACATTCTACCGAGACAGCTCTCACAAAAACAACAAACAACCTCCTTCAGCCCAAGTAAAAAGGTCTATATTCCACCCTTATTCTTCTTGATCTTTTTGCAGCCTTTGATGCTGTTGATCATGCTCTTTTGTTGGATTTATTTCACGACTTAAGGTTCACTTACTCAGTTTTCAGCTGGTTTTCAGCTTAAAACTCAGGCTGGTCATTTAATGTGGTACCTGCTGGTCATGCATCCTCTTCCTTTCCCCTTTTGGTTGGGGTTCCTCAGGGCTCCATTCTGGGCCCTTTTTTTGTTTTCTCGTTACACACTATTGTTAGGTAATATTATCAGTTCATATGGATTTCAATACCACCTTTATACTGATGATACCCAACTGTAGCTCTACTTCATTACATTCTACATTTTCCATCACTGTCAATAATGTTCCCATCCATCCTGTGAAGGAAGCATGGAGACTTGGCTTTGTCTTTGACTCTTTAGTGTCCTTTGTTCCTCATATTGGAGTGTCAATTTTTCCTTTATAACATCATTAAAATTAGACCTTTCCTCTCTGCTTCCCCACCTTGCTTTAGTCCATTTCCCATCTCAGTTACTGTAATTGTCTTTTGACTGGTTTTCTGTTATCTCATCTTAGTCCTTTGGTTTCCATTCTTCATTCTGCTGCTAAGATTATCTTTTTGGACCATTGTTTTGATCATGTTACCCAGTTTTCATATCCCTCCGTTGGCTACCTATTCCCTCTAGGATTACTGTAAGATGCTTATTCTGACAATCAACATCCTACATAACCTAGCTCCTCCTTATCTCGCAACTCTTTTACCACCCTGTTAGGAATCTGTTCTCTGGAAATACTTCTCACCCAGCCAAAGGTTTCCTCCTCTTTGGTTTGGTTTCCTTTTTCTCTTGCCACCCCCTATTCCTGGAATCACCTCTCTGTGAACTTGCAGACTACTCCTTCTCTCACCATTTTAAAATCCAAATAGAAAACTTTTTTTGTTTTCTAAATCTTTTGGTATTTCAGAGTAATTCTAAATTATTGAAGTAGTTCTAAATGCTTTATGCTATTATAAAGCACCATGTATCATGGATGGTACTAAATAAATAAATAAATAAAATGGATGATTGAAATCAAGCCTTGAAAATGGGAGACTCAGCCTTTCTGTTTTGCCCAACTTCATTCTAGAAAAGATTTTGCTGTGTGTTCTACTCTTCACTGATCAGAAGAACACTTATTAAATCCAAAATTAATTTGCCAATAAAATTTAACTTGCTGGTTTCTCCCTTATAATAGCAGTATATTATAAAGAAAGGGGCGATTTTTAAAAGGTTTGTTTCTATTGCAAAGGTAATGATGCACCGATGGAAATTATCTGACAATATATTTTTATGTTGGTTAGGATGATCCTTTTTCTGCACTGGATATCCACTTAAGTGACCATCTTATGCAAGAAGGAATCCTCAATATGCTACGAGAGGACAAGAGGACTGTTGTTCTGGTCACTCACAAGCTACAATATCTACCCCATGCTGACTGGGTAATGAAGCTTTTTTGTTTGTTTGTTTGTTTGTTTGTTTGTTTCAAGGAAAAAATAAAGAAGGAATATGTGTATGAATGAGTCAGTAAAAACTAAGCAATAAATTCCATTATCATCAAACCAAAGCTTGATACTCCTTAAAAAAAACATTGATTTTAGTTGTTTGAGTCTAATTGCTGATCCTAACTAGATTAGGCCTGTTGATTGAATGGAACAATATGTGTTTTTTGCTGAGGTCCCATTGATTGGAATGGTATGTTGTAATTGGGACTAGCAATTGGATTCAAGACAGTGGGAGAGATATAAATGAGCTTAACTCAACCTCTGAAATCAATAGGGTTTATGTATTTTAATGCTGGGATATTTAATTCCCACTCTGCCTTTTTTGCTGCCAACAGACCTAATAAAACATGTATGGTTTGTAACACTGTACTGCTGTAACTTGGCAAAACAGTCAGTCCTTCCTTTTTGTATTTTATTTTATATCCTTTGTAGCTCTCACTAAATGGATCACACTATGGCGGTTTACAGACCGCCCTCAAGCGGTCGTTTTCCCGCCACCACCATTCACTGCGGAGGGAAGCCCCAACGGCCAGACCACGAGGCTTCCCGGCACAGCGAAAAAGTAGCGCCGAAATGGCACTCCTTTTCAAAACGCAGAAGTGGCACCGCGAGGGGTGAAGCGTGCCCTCGTGGCGTCACTTCCAGTGCGCCATGTCTGGATGCTGTGCGTCCAAGACGTAAAAATGGCAGCGCCCATGTGGATGGGCGCTGCCATTTAGGATGTGCTCCGTGCGTGTTGGGAACGGGGCCGCTTAGAAAGGGGCAACCCTTCCTAACCCTAGGACGCGCGGAGTGCATCCTAAATGGCGGTCTGTAACCTTCCAATATTTTTTTAAAAAAATAAAGCTAGACAATGAAATTTCATGCCAAGTTCATAAATGTTTATCTGACAGTAGCACAAAATGAATTTAAACCATTTCCCATTTTAAAAGAAATAACTAAAAGAACAGCAGAAGCAAAAAAAACAAACAAACAAACCACAAAACACCTCTCCACAAATTTTAATATTTTGGACAAATGCTGTTCATTTCTGACTTGCAATAATTAACCTTTGAAGAAAGACAAAATAAACCAGTTTTTAAAACTTGCTTTAAAATTAACTTTACCCAAATCAGTTAGTCAAGAGTTCCACAACCTGAGGGCTAACATAAAGCCATGTCCACCAACAGGATCTTTCTTTCAGTATTGCTTCTGAGACAAGGATTGTCCTTAGAAAAAAAATTAGTTGCAGGACCTTCCAGAGATGATTCTGATGGCTGGGAAGGGAAGAGCAGAATTATGTTTGTTCAGGTTGGGCAGAACTCAGAGAAATTAAGATATCTGGATTATTTGTTTCTCTAATACATTTTAGAAGGACTCTTTTGAGCTGTCTATTAAGTTTATTGCACACCATTTCCAGACTGATCTAGGCAATCTTAAACTGCATTAATTATACAGTGTAGATGCAGTCTGACCTAGGTCCTGAACAGAAAGGCCAGAATAAATCTGCTTCTTGTCTCTTTGGAAGTATGCTGTTTAAATGATGTGTGCGTCTTAAGAGGCTGGAAGCCGCGCCAAAGCCACACTCCAGTCCCAAAGACTGGAACACAGCTTTGGGGCAGCTTCCAGCCTCTTACAGCTCAATGCTATGGAATTCTGAGATTTGTAATTTTGTGAGATGTTCAGTCTTCTCTGTGCCACAACAAACTACATATCTCAGGATGCCATAAAACGGAGCCATGACACATAAAGTGATGTCAAACTGCATTAATTCTGCAGTGTGGCAGCAGCTTCAGAGAAAGAAGGTGGTAGCATCTGATGAAACAGACTTAAATCTACGAAAGCTTATGATACCAATTTTTTTTCTCAGTCTAAAAGGTGCTATAAGATCCCCTTGCATACTGATCCAGATTCACAGGGCTATGTCTTTGAATCATACATGACAAGTGGGGCAACTGCTATAGGGCCAAGGACCAGATTTCAGGTTAGCTTGAACCAGCAAGGTGTAATGGCTTGAACATTGGACTACGACTTTGAAGGTCAGGATTCAAATTCCTGCTTAACCATGAAAACCCACTGGGAAAGTCATTCTTTCTTAGACTCAAAGGAAACCAAAAGCCAATCCCCTCTGAATGAATCTTGCCAAGAAAACCACAAGATAGGGTTGCCTTAGGCTCACCGTAAGCTGGAAATGACTTGAACTTATTTATAGTTCAAAAAGGGGACTTTTCCAAACTTTTGTCCTAACTCTATCTAAAATTTAAAATTTGGTTAGATCCATAAATGCAAATTAAAAACATCAGTTAATGTATGACAATAGACTTTTGATAATAAACAATTTAAACTGTTGCAGATTATTGCAATGAAGGATGGTACCATTCAGAGAGAAGGCACACTCAAGGACATTCAGAAATCAGAATCTGAGCTCTTTGAACATTGGAAAACACTCATGAATCGACAGGACCAAGAGCTGGAGAAGGCATGTTTTCCTTTTCTTTCCTAGCATCTTAAATTATTCTTTATTTGGTGAAATAATCATTTACAGGTGTTTTTTTTTTAAAGTTTAATAAATGAATCATTCTGCTTTAGAGTAGAAGAAAAGGGAGACAAAACTGCTATGTTTATTATATCAAGGGTGGGGAAAGCCTAGCTTATGGGCAACATTGATCTCCCAGGGTTGTTTTTGGGGGGCCCTGAGGCTCCCCAGCATCCCCTCAAAATTATTGAAAACAATTGGAAAGAGTACCACCCAGAAAGCTTTGAGGGGCAATTTTATAAAAACCCAATGTGTTTTAGGATTAAGAGAGTTCTTTCTAACAAGTTACCTCAATTGATCCTTGGAGGCATGGGGGGGGGGGGTTATTTTTGTGAAAAGCCTGGTAATTATTTGTGTTGGGGAGAAGGCAGAGGGTTTGCCCCCTCCCCATTGCTTCTGAAGGCCAATTTAGCCCTCTAACATTTGGCAGTTGCCCATGATATGCGAGTAATGAATGCCAACAAGTTTCATTGTACAAAACATGAAGGATCGGGGGTAAGCATTAATGCTTCAAAATAGGAGTCCCAAACCTGAAAGCTAGCTCACAAGAGTGGCTTAGGATTAGGCAGAGGTTCCTCTCTAGTGGCTTTCACCCATCTTGGCCCTGATGGTCCCATTCTGCCTCTGGAAGCCTGCAAGCAGAAATATAATGCCAACAGTATTTCTACGGTCAGCAGTTTTCAGAGGGTTCAGAAATGCTTTATTCCTCAAATAGGGTGGATATTGGTCATCAGCAGTTTGGATGATCTGTTAGATCCAATGCCCTGCAGTTACTCTTAAGGGATCCAGTGATTGGCCTCTCATCTATATCAGTCTGGGTCATGGTCCTTATAGTGAGGGGAGTTTTACTGTACCCCACTGATGAGAGAGGGGAAAAAATACAAATAAAAAAACTTGTCACACCTTTCATCCTGGCTAGCATAAGTCATCTGACATCCTCTTTCGAAACCCCACTTAGTGTTGCTATGTAATTCAGGTAGAAATAACACCTGCTATTTCAGGGGTTAATCAGGTGTGAAATCTCCTGTGTTTATATACTACAAATTAGGGGCAACAGGTTAATCTATTACCATGGAAGCAGCAAATCCTTTCCTATTCTAGATGCACCAGGTTGTATGAGAGCTTTCCCAGGGCTGAATTTCTGTTGGAAATAGAATCCATCCCATGGATGGTCAAAGTACAACCTGGAACAGCTGCAAGAGAAACAACCATAACTCCGAAAGTGAATTCACCATCACTGAAGCTAATAGATCCATCAGATACTCCTGCTGCAAATGCTGTCACTGGAGAACAGAGCAGATATCATTGTTAGCTCTGCTTTTTGCAAGGGGTTTGAGAGAGTGGGAGCATACCCACATGTGTGAATTGCCCACAGCATCTTTGACATTGCTTAGTTTCAGCTCACCATCTTTAAATGTGGTTAAAAGAAACAGTGATGTTTACCAAACCCAGCTTTTTAACCTTAATCTTTGAACCTTAGTTAATGTCTGAGCTAACATTAGCATCAGCCTCTAATGATTGACCTAGGAGACTTTTTGATGCATTTATATCAAAAATATTAATAATTAATGTAAGTTAAATGCATTGGATCACTTCTTTCTAACAACAAATTGAAGATATCTGTGGGCAAGATTTCTTTTAAAGATATGTAATACTCAACATCAATTTTCCTACTTTTAGGAGAGCTTAATTGAAAGAAAAACTGTATTGGATAGGAAGAATCTCCAAAGGACAGTGTATTCTCGAGACTCTCTACTCCAAGATGATGAAGAGGATGAAGGTGAAGTAGCAATCCAAAAAGGGATATTATGATTTATTACACTGTTCTTTTCGAAGTTTAACAATACCAACATCTTAGAAATTTCAGGAGAAAAAATATGGCAAAGTCATTTGTATTTCAAGTACTATTTAAAGGACAAGTCTGCTTGTCTTTGTCAGAAACATTCTGACATACTGTTTTTTGTTACATATATATTATTATTTTCCTCCCCCCCCCCCCCCCCCCCCGCTAGAGTGGAATATCTAGCATTTTGAACAGGTGATTTTGGATTTAAACCCTGTCCAGCCATACACATCCACGCTTTATAGGTTGCTTTAGTGCGGTGCTCTGTGATAAATGCATGTGACTGCTTTAGCTGTGGTCTGAAGTTACTTTGGCTTATGGCCATGCTATTCAGCATTAGGATATGATATGAATTTTTAGCAGCAAAATACAAATGTCATTAAAGCATTTTACTGTACTTGTTAATTGCATTTGAGCTAAATTATTGTGCTATTCAGTTACATTTGTGCATAGTCTATGGATGCATCTACACTGTAGAAATAATGTAGTTTGACACCCCTTTAACTGCCATAGCTCCTTTCCACAGAATCCTGGGATTTACAGTTTTGTGAGTCACCAGCACTCTCTGGCAGAGAAGGCTAAAGATCTTGTAAATCTACGGATCCTAAGATTCCATAGAATGGAGCTGCAATACAAAAGTGGTGTCAAACTGCAACGCAAAAAAAGAAATGGCAAAATACTGCTCCTTTTTTGGCTGAAAAAAAGTTGCCCTTTCTGCCACTGCCACAGCTTTTCAGTGCTCCTGTAGTGTGCAGCATCTCAACACCACACCACCAGAGCGCCAAAAAGCTGCCACCGTGTAAGTGGCAGTGTGGCTTCACTGCAGCTTTGGGGTGATGCTGGGGTGTGCGTTGTCTGTACGCCACATGCCGACACTGCCAGAAAGTCGGCGTATTGTGCCTGTCTGTTCCAGCCCTAACTAGCACGGCTATATCTTTGAATTCTACCACTATGGAAAGCACAAAATTTAGCTGAATGGAGGGGAAATCCATCAGCTTCTTCAAGAAACTTGCCCAGGTACAGACAGACATCTTTCTCAACAAATGCAAGCAACAGGATGTCATTCCTAAAGGCCTGTGTACAATCCTTCCAGGTAACTTCTTAAACTTCTGATAAGTATTATGTACAGTAAACAAGAAAAGATCAAAAGGAAAATCTGTGTAGAAGCACAAGTAAGGAACCATCACTCTTCGCAAGCCATAACGTAATTTCTTGGTAAGGCATGCAGGTTAAAATGCCCCTCAATTGTAGTGGGCACTCGCTCACTGAGAGATTTGGGGGAGGGGCATCTGGGGGGCCGTTTCCACTTGTGATTTACAACGATTTAAAATACACCGTTTTAAATAACACCGATTCAAAATAACCCTGGTCTTATCCCGCTTTTTTCTTCTTCGTTCTCATTTACCAACTAATTCGCTTTAAGTGATCCGCTTACGTTCCTATTCAAATAAAACAGTGTATATATAAACCGGTTTTAGCCTTATTTCGTTCCCACTCACCATTTTGGGGCTGTCAATCAAAGCAACGTCATAAAAACGTCACTTTTAAATTTCGCGGGTTTTTTTATAAAAGAGCCAATGAGGAGGCACTTAAAGTGTGGCGGGAAAGGGAAGGAGGATAAGATGTGAGGAAAGGGAGAATAGCCTTCCTTCTCAAACAAAGAGCAGGCTTGCATTTTTTTTTCCTTCTGTCTCCTGGGGGGAGGACAGGACAGAAGGTTTTGGGTTACTCCTCTGCTCTGCGAGGCTGTGTGTGTGTTTAGGAGGGAAAGGAGGGATAGCTTTGCCCACAGCTGGGAGCCTGCGCTTGCAGGGTGAATTCTGAAGACAGATTTTTTTTCCTTCCTTTTTCCTCCCTCTCTGGTCTCTCCCTTCGAAGGAAGGGGAGTCCTGCAATTATCCGTGGGGAAGGATGGTTGAGGGGAGAGAGAAACTGCCTCCCCAAAGCACTTCTGCTAGGCTTCTGCCTTTGAAAAAAGACCCCAGAGAGGCTGGCGGAGGCTGCTTGCTTAGGGAAAGCTCCTTCCAGAGGAACTATGATGGGTTTTGCAGGACGGATCCCCGCTTCATGGCTCTATAGACAGCCCAGGGAGGGAGCACTCTTTCCCTCCATTACAAATGGTGTTCATTGATACACACACACACGGTTTCCTTATCTCCCCCAAGATTGCTGTGCAGCAACCCTCTCCTTGAGTGGCACGGATGCTGAAGAGATTAAGCGCCTGTAAACCATTAAAATAAAATAAAAATAAAAAAATCCTTATCTCTTATTGAAAGACCGCAGCAGAAAAAAGGGGTGAGGGAAGCAAAAGATGGCGATGGCCACGACGGATGGGGACAGAAAGGGTGACTCCCCCAAGCCGGCCCATCGCTCCGCTCCTCCCATCCAGCTAACCCGATTTCAGAGGCTGATCGTTCCCATTTAAATAACCTGATTCCTATCCCGAATCAAGGAAAAAATAGAAGGTTCGACCCTTCTATTTTTTTAACGTGGGTTATACGCCTTTAACGCGGTTTATAAAAAGAACCAAAAAATGAATCGATTTCAAATGGGAACGCATGCGGGGTGATCTAGAACCGTTCTAGGTTTAAATCGGGTTCAAATGGGCACGCTACTTTCTGAATTCGCTTCGTAACCCGCGTTATACCCCAGTGGAAACGGCCCCTGGATCTACCCAGATCCACCCACGTTAACTGGGCCAGTGGGAATGGGGCTTAATGTAAGACTGTAGTCCTGCACACATTGATTGGCGCACTGGAACTCAGTAAGCCTTTATTTCTAAGTAAAAATGCAGGGATTTAGCCAGTACTGAGCTAACATTTTTTGTGCATTTGTTTACAGATGAAACACCAGAAAGTGATGATGATGATAATCTGTCTTCTGTCCTTCATCAAAGAGCAAAGATGCCATGGCAAGCGTGCGGAAAATACCTTAGCTCAGCAGGATTCCTCCTCTTGCCTTTGCTGGTCCTTTCACAACTGCTGAAGCATTCAGTGATGGTGTCCACTGACTTTTGGCTAGCCCATTGGACATCTAATGCCATTGCTCCCAGGGGAGAAAAAAACTGCACTGATGAACAGGTAATAGTGTTTCTTTAACACATGTTATACAAAATTCACAGGCTTTCCCTGAAGTTTTTGCCTTTTCATAATGAAGGGCTGCAGAAAATCCTTGAAAGTAATCTCAGCAGAGATTACTGCTGTTGTTTTGCCTCTCTGAGCTTGTAGCAGTGTAGGTTTTATAACAAACAGGATGGAAACTTGCTTAAACTGCTTATCCTTTAATGCTACAACACAGGATTGTGAGGGAAAAGATAGGATAGTCCTTAATGAAACCCACAAGCATCACATCTTGACTCCTCTCACTTTTAGCCAAATCATGCCTGCTAGCCTTCTAAACATAGTAACTGTGTCTTATAATTTGAGCACTGCTGCATTCCTAAACAGTCTTACCAAGATGACCTCGATGAAATTTACTCCTGAGTTAAATACATTTGGGGTTTCTTTATAAATGGTGGTAGGTGCAATTGTTGTCAGTATCTCAGTTTCATTTCACTGTTCTTTTTAAATGACATACAGTTTAACAATCTTCCATCTAGCTTCTGCTTTAAGACAATGGAAGCCTTAAAGTCACTTCACTCACTAACTTTTTGAGTAGAAACATTAATCTCTGTTGGAAAAAATAATGTCTATATTTCATAATGTGAACAGGAGACACAAATGTTCACAAAATATTGGTAAACTGCAGGGAGACAGAGGCATTGTGAAAAACAGAAGAATATCACCCAAAATAGTAACTCAATTTTTTTCCCTTCCATTTTTCTTTAATATCTGTTGAAATGCGCATCATGTGAGTTCTACTTCCTTGGTCATATCATTAATACATATAATGATAATATATTTATTTCCCATCATGGAGATTCTTTATTTCATAAAAGCAAACAGCCTGATACAAACCATTATTGTTATATGATATTAATATAAGAAAACCTTTAATATTTTGTTAAGGAGTTAGATTTTCTGAAACTTTTTGTTGAAGTTACAAATGACGCATAACTGTGACAACCTATTTGTAGAATTACATCTTAGATAAACAGAAAGGTCATGGAAATGTTGTCAGTGTTAAAAGACATAATTGATTCAAAGAACACCATTGTTATTACAGTTTCCAGAAGGGACTAATTAATCCTGTGGGCTGGATGTGGTGTTTGCGTTATTTAATTAATATCCAGTTTGAAGTATTTGGGGCAATTTGTGTTAATGCGCAAACAATCTGACTGAAAATAAGTAATAATTTAGATAGATATAACTGTTAATCTATTTTAGCCACTATATTTGAAATTTATTTTAATGCTTAACTGAAATCATTGTCCAATGAAAAGGCTGGGTTTTAACAAATATGAAAATATAAATGCTGAATACGCTATTTTCAAAGAGATGGGGTGAATATATTTGTTGTCATTCTGTACCTTCAAGTCATTTCTGATTTAGAGCAACACTAAGCAGTGGCATCCCTAGGGTTGGTGTCACCCAGTGCAGTGACTCATGGTGTCAACCCCCTCATTGAACTCCTCCCATTTCACACCACACAGAATCCTTAGCAATACTTTTTTTTGCACTAATGTTAATCGTAAATCGTAATTTGTAAATATAGGCATAGCATTGAATGTAATGCTAATAGCTGTGACATAAACAACTAGCAAAATTAAAGTTATACCTTCAAATTACAATATCATATGTACAACCTAGTGAAGATTTGGTTAAAATGTGATGTTTTTAAAGAAAATTTAAAAAGAATGTTTTTTAAAAAATCAAATGTTGTTTAAAAAATTAAAAATTTAAACTTTTGAAATTTGAATTTTAAAAAATTCTGGAGCCTCTCCTTTCTCCCTCCACTAAGCTTCACCCCCACTCCCACCATCTTTTAAAGCATTTAAACTGGAAGCAGATGAATGCCACATCCCATTTTTGCCAAAAAGTAGGTGTTTGAGGAGCAGTGGTGTCACCCTCTTAGAGTGTCACCTGGTGTGGTCTGCACCCCCCCCTAGTGATGCCACTGACACTGAGGCAACCCTATCATGGGGTTTCCTTAGCAAGATATGTTCAGAGGGGGGTTTGCCTTTGCATTCAGTGAGTTTCCATGGCTGAACAGGGATTTAAACCCTGGTCTCCAGAGTCATAGGACCTTATCACATGGGGGAAACTGAACAAGATCAGGAGTTTAAACAGTGATTATCCAATGCAAAATGTGATATCGCAATTAAGATTTTCACACGGCGTCGCTATTAAACAGGCAATAAACAACAACAAATAATTTACAGGGAAATCCTGAAAATGATGTGTTGCTGTTTATTGCCTGTTAATAGCGATGTGTGTGAAAATCTTAATTGCAGTATCGTATTTTGCACAGGATAATCGCTGTTTAAACCCCCAATTCCCCCCCCCCCCCCGATTTCCCCCGTATGATAAGGTCCAATGTCAAATGCTCAAACCATTGCACCACACTAACTGTGTATATTGTATATAGGTAAGGGTAAAATGTCCTAGGGCCATTGATCTTGTACATTTAAATGACTCCAAGTACTGAATGTTTTTCTTTTCTTTCAGAGTCATTCTTTTCTGTTCTTCTTTCTTTAGGAATGCAGATTTGACCATACCCACTATTCAAAGATATTCACCATTCTTTGCAGCCTTGGAATTATACTATGTCTTGTAACATCAATAGCAGTAGAATGGACTGGTTTAAAAGTTGCCAAGAAACTACATTGTCTTCTGCTGAATAAAATTATTTTGGCCCCAATGAGGTACTCTGCTATATGAAATCAGAAAAGTAAATTATATACACACACAATATAAATTAGAATATTTTACCTGCAGTTTCGCCATATATGATTTGTTATTTAGTTACTTCTTCAACTTTTAGAGCAATCTGTGGAAACGACTTCAGGCATGAACTGCATTATAAAATTATAGTCTATCTTCTTTCCTCAAAATAAACAAGAACTATGGGATGATATCAGAAAGCCATGAATGGTCTAATCTAGTGCACTGTTCTCATCTTATTTTCCACTTGACACAATGAGCCTTGGGTGAAAACCTAACTGTATTTTGTTCTGGATATGTAGACTGATTCTTAGAAACCTAATATATTACCATTGAATGGAAAATCAGTATTATGCTATGTTTATGAAATGATTTGTTAATTGTGTTATTGATTTGATATTCAGATAGTTGGCAAGTTTTCTGCTTTCTATCTTTTCATAGGAAAGATTTTGCTAGGGTAATTGTATTATTCACTTAGTTCAAGGAATTAAGGAATCTGAAAGGGTGATGCAGAGTTAATGCAATTATATTGTTTAGAATAGCATAATCAGCAATTCTCTTGCTTCCCTTTGTTAAATTATAGAGTGTAATAGGCTACAGTAAAGCACATAGTCTAGGAATAATTAAAATCGGCATAATTCAATTTTAAAACTTTTTCAGTGTCAAATTTGGTGGTCTTTATTGCTTATGAACAGGTTTTTTGAAACAACACCACTGGGAAGTATACTGAACAGATTTTCGGCTGACTGTAACACTATTGACCAGGTACTTTTCAATGCTATTCAGTAAAAGTGAATTTTAATTTTCTCAGGCATTTTCAATGCAATAACAATTCTGAATGCAAACTATATTTAGGCTGTATTTCGACAATATAAACAATGATTGCATGCTAAGAGGAAATCTTAAATGTGATGCTTAATTCTTATATTCTAACATTTAAATTCTTCAATGTAAATCTTTCAAATAAAAAAGAAAAGGAAACATATGGCTCCTCATTAGGGGAGGCTGACTTTTTTTTTTAACAGTCATATTAAAAGCTACCATGCCATCAGAGCTTGAACAGCTGCATCCAAAGGTTACATTTGTCTGACATTTCTGTTGTTAGTTTAGTTTCAGGGTCTTCAGATGTACAGCAATATACAGTCATTTGCTTTAACCAAACTGAGAATCCACACCATAATTTGAACTTTCAAATATACCACAGCCAAACCATGCTTTTGAATTGCTTGTCTTCTTTTATTTCTGATCTGATCATCTTTATCAGGTCACTTCTGTCTCCATTCCACAGCATCTTCCTGGCAAAGGCCTTAGTTGTGATTTCAGATAGATAATAAACCCAAGTTAGTACAAACTGTGGTTTACAAGCCAAATTCAAACTGTGGTTTCAGATCCCAATTAATTGTCCCCAATAAATAATGATGTGGTGGTTTAGTGGTTAAGATGCCAATTCTGACAATCAGAAGATCAGAAGGTTGGCAGTCCGAGGCCCGAATGCTGCATGATGGAATGAGCTTCTGTCAATAGTCCCAGCTTCTGCCAATCTAGCAGTTCAAAAGCATGCAAATGCAAGTAGATAGATAGGTACCACTTCGATGGGAAGGTAACAGCATTCAGTGCAGTCGTACTGATCGCATGACCACCTTGGACAACTCTGGTTCTTCAGCTTAGTAACGGAGATGAGCAACACCCCCCATAGTTAGTTACACTAGACATTCATGTCAAGAGACTACCTTTACCTTTTTACCTTTAAATAAATCAAAGTTAGTGCACAGGCCTTGGTTCAGATATTAAGACATGCTGTCCCAACCCATGTATCTGCTGAAAGCGGGTTAGGATTCTTCTGTCCAGATGTCAACTTCTCATAGCTTAGTCTTATGCAATTAATTGTGTTTAAACTTTTCCTACATAGAATTATGTCATTTGTAGTTCTAAATTTCATCCAATGATAGACATGTAGAAAAAACTCTGCCTAAGCAGTGCAGCTATATATTAACATTTTTACCAATACTGTATCCCCCACTTGGTTTACTGGAAAATATTCAAAATCATATATGATGTCACTACTGATTTCATTTAATCTTTGACTTATTTGTATATCGCTTAGTACTTATTGTTATGTTCTCTGTGTTTATTTGCTTAGCATATTCCTGCCACCCTGGAGTGTTTGAGCCGTTCCACCTTGCTCTGTTTATCAGCACTTGCTGTGATTTCATATGTTACGCCTGTGTTTCTCATAGCACTAGTTCCTCTTGCTGTCATATGCTATTTCATCCAAAAGTACTTTAGAGTAGCATCAAGGTAAGCATTTCACAAGTATATTAAAATGTAAGGGGAAATAGTTTGCTTCCATGTAAATTTGTGTGTATATACATATGACGCAACATAGAAACACAAATGCTAAATACCTCACACTGGTTAAAAACACATCAATAAAAAGAAACAGACTTTTGTGCTTTTATTTTATTGAGCCAGATAACTTGATGTGTTTTTATTTTTAAAATACCACATCTCTTCCAAAAATTTAAAATGTAATGTGTGGGTGGGTGGAGGGAGGCCGACTCCTTCTTTTAAAACCAATAGGTTTTAAAAATAAAACATTAACATCTGTTTTTAGGGACCTGCAGCAGTTAGATGACAGTACTCAGCTCCCATTACTTTCTCACTTCTCAGAGACTGTGGAAGGTCTGACAACTATACGGGCATTCAGGTATTTTTATCTTTATTGCACTTGTTTTCCAACACTACAAGAAATGTATTCATTATGTGCTAAATAAATATCCTGACTCCATATCTGATAAGGACATATAATTGCAATTTTATTTCTGCACGTATATATGTTTGGCTCAGAAGACTTCAATCGTAAAATTGGAAAACCTTTGTCAGAAACTATGGATGTGCTCCATAGACATATGCTGTCAGAACAGAAAAGCCAGCATTAGCAATGCATATTTAAAGCATACATAAATTCAAATTTTAAGCAGGCCATAATCTCATTCATTATTAAACATAGACACACTATTTTTCCTCTTTTCCATGGAAGGCCCCACTCCTTCTCTCACGCCAGTTGTTCTCAAGAGACTGACGTTGGCTCTCTAGGCACAGCCTCAGCCACCTTCCTGCTCATTAACCACAAACAAATGTGGGCAACAGTCTTAACAATTAACACACTATTACATGTCCCATGTTTAACAGCAATATCTGTAATACATTGTGAGCAAACAAAACTATGACAAGCAAATCCACCTCTCTTAATCTTGGCAGACAAGCTGAAAGACTCTGTTCCTCTCTCTCTCTCTCTCTCTCTCTCTCTCTCTCTCTCTCTCTGTGTGTGTGTGTGTGTGTGTGTGGTATACAAGCAATCTATTAATATTTTCATTTATTTAGAATATTTTTTAAGATTGTCTCTCCACTCACTGAGTTGATATGCAAATAAGAATAAAATACAGAAACTACAAAAAGCTGAACAACTTTTTGTACAAGTAAACTGAGCCTTAATAATAAAAACAGCAGCATTAATTATTAAAAACTAAATGCAACAATACTGTGTTTGCTGGATATCTAAAGGATGATAAAGAGTAGCCTATCTCCTGGTGGAGGGTGTCCCATAACAGGGCTCAGTTACATGAAGGGCCCTGATTAGAATGTCTAAGAAACTCACTTCTTTAGGAGAAGAAAAAAAATAATAGAATCTCATATCACAGATGTAAATTATGACCAGGCTCATACAAGAGGAAACAGTTTCCCAACCAGTTATGTTTTTCTAAGAACCTTGAATTGGGCTTTGAAACAAGTTGGAAGCAGGTGCAGATGCTTCAAAACTTGGACCAGAATTCTCCATCTAATATTTAGTTTCATAACTATCTTAGTTTCATAACTAAGTAGTATCTCCAAACCATCCCCACCCCCAAATCTCGATTTACTGGGCAACATGCTATTGACTATGTTGGGATCATTAATAGGAATCACATATTAATGTGTAGTGCTAGATTACACACTTGTAACTGTGATCATGAATTCCAGCCTTGGTCTGTAAACACAACCTAGATAACACTGTAGCCACAGCATTTTGCCCAGCTGAGGTTTCTGGACATACTTTATTGTTAGCCTTTTCTTAAAGCTTCCCTGATGTTTTTGTTATCTTTGTTCTCTTTAACCTGTCTAAGTGATCCACAGCCTATTCACCAGTGTGCCTTCTTGACTTCTCGTTCCTCATCTGCTAGTAATATTAATGCTGGACCAATGGCTTGTTTGTTTGTTGGATCTAGACTTTGATACCTTGAAATAAATTGCTTTGTGAGAGGACCGGTTCAAAATTTAGTCTGGCAAACTGATTTCAAACTAATTTATAAATATCTGTGTATGTTTGGGCTAGACGTTTATTAGTTCAGTATTTTATTTGCTGCAAGTTCCATATACAGCTTAGCTATATCTAGTGTTTTTCCACAGCTGCCTCACATGCAATAGAAGGGACATTTGAAAACTGAACTCTAGGCAAAGCTCTCAGATCTTGCATTTCTAAAATTATCCCAGTAACAGAATCAAGTTAAGGAACTAATTTAGCACATCCTTGTTTACCTTGACCCTCATTGTAGCTGTCCAAATTTGATCAACATGGGTTGAAAACAATTATCTGCAACAAATAAATCTTCAAGTATATTTTTATAATTCCCTGCATGCTATTTTGTCTATTACAGAACTGCCTTCTGCTGCATTTAAGCTAAGCTATACTGAAACATGAACTCTGCATGAACTTAACCTATGACTAAGTAATGTCTGATAGCAAAGAACTAGAATATAAAACTAAATAATTAACCAGCACAAATGGATTATACATTGTAATAATCTAAAGACAGTAATACTTTTAAAAGTCACAGAACTGTATGATTCTCAAAATAACCTTCCCTATCCTCCTAGCTATTGCTAGTGTGATTATACATATAAAGATTTGTATTCCTTTATAACAAACAGTTTATACCAGTTTGTATTTATTTATATTTCTCTACCATTGTTAGTCCCCATGTTCCTTTCAAAACTGCTTATTTAACATAAGCAGGCCTTATGTTAAATCTGTCTTCTTCTTACAGAATCAACTGTTATCCTAACATCTGTATCATTCTTCTTTTCCAAAGGTATGAATCCCGGTTTAAACAGAAGCTCCTTGAATATACAGATTCTAACAACATCGCTTCCCTTTTCCTTACAGCTGCCAATCGCTGGCTGGAAGTTCGGATGGTAAGTGCTCTAAGGCTATATAAAATTATGTGTTTTGTCATGATATTGTACGTTCTTATAACGTACTTGTACCTTTAACAAATGCATAGCAACCAAATTAATAGAAAAACCTTGTTTCTAACCAAGACAATCTTAACTTTGTTGAATTTTACTGGTCATACAGATGTCAAAGGAATGGGAGGCATTCAGAAAGGAAAAGCAGCCAATCCACACTGTCATTTAATGCTTTTATGAATTGTCCATATTATGTCATTTTTACAAATTACAGGGCCGGATCCCAAAAGCAATGTTATTATATTAACTAGTAAACATCAGTTGCCATGTACTCCCTGAAACATCATATCTAAAGAAATTTACAGAGTCATAGAGGATCACATACAGCACAATTTCGCTGTGACTGCCTAAATAGCTGACTTAACCACATAATTATTTGTTGCCTACTACCTTTTAGAAACTGGGCAGAAAATGAACCTAATTACAGATTATTGTTAATTACTGTTGAAACTGGTAAAGAACTTATACCAGTCAACCTGATCTCATTGAATCAAAGAATCGTAGAGTTGGAAGAGACCACAAGGGCCATCCAGTCCAGCCCCCTGCCATGCAGGAACTCTCAATCAAATTACAGACCATTCTGTGAATTGTTTCACATTCTCACTACTTGCACAGAAAGTTGTTCAAGGCCTCTCTGTGTAAATAATAGGCAAATGGCAGTGAGCAGCCTCCGAATCTGCTGCTTTTGTGTATTACCACCAAAGAAGGAGGCAGCCACCCAGTAGCACTAGCTTCCAAGCAGCGGCTTGCTTTGTCAAGAACTGACTGGTTCTTTAATGTCTGGCTTTGTTCAATCCTCAGAACCAAGATAAGAGAGGTGTCTTGGGAAGTCACCTGTCAAAAAAGGCACAGGCAAATCTCTTATAGTACCCTGTCACTAAGGACTGTACAGAACCAGACATTAAAGAATCAGGTGGTTCTCCATAGAACCAGCCTTTGCTGAGAAGCATGTGCAGATGATACAGTGTAATACCTCTGGGTCTTGACCAAGGATTGTTAACACACATTGGAAGTTTCCCATTAGCGACATACATGTGCTTACATATGTGGCTTACACATGCATATGTCTCTATTTTGGATAGAGCACAAGGAGCTTTTCTCTTGCTCTGTGCACAAGAAACTGTTCTGTAGCTCTGTACTACATCCCAACCTTCCTCTCCAGTAGCTATCAAGCCCTGCGAGGGATTGGCACTGCTGCTGCTTACAGGTTTAGAGTGGAGGGTGGAGAGGACCGTTCAGTGGAGGAGGATACAGCTGGTTTAGATTCCAAGAAGAAGGGGAAGGATGGTGCCCTTTGTCTATGAATGTGCTGACAGTCCCCTCTAGACCAAGACTAGCTGCCCACAATCTTCAGTCCTGCACTAGATGGATGGCATGGCCAGGAGCCAGCTGCTTGCCCTCAGTGTCAGAGAGTTTGTGAGGATAAAATGAACAAGGCAAAATCATGTATGTTTCAACTTTTTAAATTGTGTATGCCTTTAATTGTTAAATGTCTTAAATGTTTACAGTTTTATTGCTTTTTTATTACATTGTAAATTATTCAAACTGATTTTATAGAAATCATAACCCAGAAATGTTATGATATGGATCACAACAGAAACATTTTGAATGAATGAATGAATGAATGAATGAATGAATGAAGTGAAGTCTTAAGATCCTGAGACAAAGGTCAGGATAAACATGCAGTGAAAAGAATGACAACTTCTTCTACACCATGGTTATTTACATTCTTATTATTACTTTAGGAATATATTGGGGCATTTGTGGTGCTCATTGCAGCTGTTGCTTCAATTACAAACTCTCTGTACAGCAAGCTCTCATCAGGTCTTGTAGGCTTGGGACTAACATATGCTCTGATGGTAAGTGAATTAAAATGAAGATGCTCCCTTCAGGCATTGGGTGAGAGTGGAAGGATTAATGTTGCCTTTCAGTTTCCCAAACTGTACAGCAAGTGATAGACCTAAGCATTCAGTTGTTTCATGCTTGGTACATTGGCCATTGTGGTCAGCTCTCCAACCATAAATATGGAGCAAGACAAACTGAATAGTATAATTGTAATACCTTTATTGATACTGACAAATTACACCCTTATTGACAAACATTTCAATTGGATAGAAGAACTACATAGTACTGTATTTTCTGACATATAAGACTACTTTTTAACCCAGGAAAATCTTCTCAAAAGTCGGAGGTCGTCTTATATGCCGGGTATTGTCTTATAGGGCAGATGCTGAAACCTCTGAGCTGAACAGGAGAATATGCGGTCACCACATATGGTGGGGGGAGCTCAAAAACGGCCACGTATGCGACGATCATATGAAAGCAGCTACCGCTCTGATAGTCTTGGAGACAGGAAAGGCTGGGCAGGCAGGGAGAGCTGACCAATCCAAGCAGGCTTTGTATACAGCAAGGTTTCCTGCTAAGTACCTGCATGTCATTTGAATTAAAATTACCATATTGAAATCAAATCTGATGTTTTTTAATTTTTTATTTGGTGTGCGTTGGAAGAGGGGTAGTCTTATATGGCAAGCATATCCCAAACTCTATATTTTAACTGGAAATGTGGAGGGTCGTCTTATACGCCGAGTTGTCTTATACGCCGGAAAATACAGTACTTAGCCTTTTGTATAATGGGAACTCTACTTTTCTTTTAAGAGCAAACAGTGACATTGGATAATTTTGAAGTCAGACTTGTGAGATCATTGATATATTATATATACCAGTTATACAGTGGATCCTTGTTATACGCTGGGGTTTGGTTCCAAGATCCCCCGTGTATAACAAAATCCGTGTATGCTCAAGTCCCATTAAGTATAATGACATAGCAATATGGTGTCCCTAATAAAAAATGGAACATCAAGGTAAATTTATACTTTTTTGGAACATTTTCAAACCGTGTATGCTTGAGTCCGTGTATAAAAAATCCGTGTATAAGAAGGGCCGACTGTAAAACGAAATCTTACTTAGTTACTTGTTTTAGGTATCCAACTACTTAAACTGGATGGTCCGCAACTTGGCTGATATGGAACTCCAGCTTGGAGCTGTGAAAAGAGTCAATAGCCTTATCAAAACAGAAGCTGAAAACTATGAAGGCTTTCTCTGTGAGTATACTCCTATACATGTTGCAGGGAGAGCTTCTTAAATGTTTAATAATTACCAGCGAAGAACACTGAAATACCATGTTCATCATCAACAGTTGTTCTTTTCGTATACTGTATTTTGCTTTGTATATAGCTCCTGCACAGATTCCTCAGAACTGGCCTGACCAGGGTGAGATTCAAATACAGAATCTGAGTGTCCGCTACGACAGTACTCTGAAGCCCGTGCTAAAACATGTCAGTGCTCACATTTCTCCAGGACAAAAGGTAATTTAGAAATTAACCCTCAAGATGATGTCTTTAGTTTTCAGTATTCAATAAAACCTGTACTGTATCTTCAAAACAAAGAGCAGTTTTCCCTTAATTAATCTTGACAAATGGTCCCCATTCTATATCAGATGCACAGGATTGTTCTGCTAATCTTGTTTTTAAAAAATATTTGTCAGCATTCTTTTGAGGCTTGCTTATTAAAATGTTGTTGTTGTTGTCGTTATAATTCCAGTGCAATCTTAAGTACGTATATTTATTCCAAAAGTATGATCCACTGAATTATTACTGGGTCCCCCCTACAACTCTAGATGTGTACAATTGTGGTCCTAGCACTGTGCTAAAGGGATGAGTCAACTCTGCCTTTTAGGCAACCCTGACGTAGGATTCTCCTGGCAAGATTTATTCAGAAGAGTTCCCCATTGCCTTCTTCTAATTGTGGTTGCTAATTGTGATGTCTTGCACAACTGGACCTCTCCTTCACCTCCTCTTCACTGTACCTCCATGCATCCACTCACCTACAAATGTACTCCAGAGTGTTCTCTAACCTATTAATGCAGATTTGTGAACGTGCAGGATATCAGAAGACATCTCACTAGCACTTCTGTTTCACTGTCTGGCAAATACACCTGAGTACAATCCCTTCTCTCCTTCTGTGAACATTCGAAATTGCAACTTTATATGTAGAAAGAGAGGAATGACCACTAACTTAAGCCAGTGGCTTAAGTGATCAATTTATTACAGTGTACAATCCTTCTCATACTTAGAATACTTCTGGAACAATAAGCATAGCTAGTAATACTTTCAGATCTTTAACTGTTCGCACATTTTTTGTCTTCTCCACATTCTATGCTGTCACTGATAATTTTACTCTGTGTTTGCATGACTCACTTTTAAAATAATATAATAATGAATATTTTTAAATTACTATTTTAATATAAATATTTTCTCTGCTGTTTCTGTTGTAAACATGTGTTCTGTTTCTGATTTTCAGATTGGAATATGTGGCCGAACTGGCAGTGGAAAATCATCCTTTTCTCTTGCCTTTTTCAGAATGGTTGACACTTTTGAAGGTGGGTATGAACATGTACACAACAGGCTATACCTTAAAGCAAGGTAAAGGGGCCACATGCAAACCCGCTCTTCCCCCCCCCCCCGCCCCTTTTTTGCAGCCTTCCACTCCTCCAGCCCCCCCTTTCTGGGGCAAAAACAGTGAATTCCCTGTCTTGGGAAACTCCAGGAATGGCAATTCACATTTTACTTGGGTTGCAGGATTCCCTGCACTGTTTAAGTTTTTAAAATATCACCCTTGCAAAACTGCAGAAAATTGTGTTGTTTTAGATTGGGGTGATGCTTTTGTTTCATTGGGGTTTTTTTTGGGGGGGGGGCATTTTTATCAATCTATGCAGTCCTTGCAGTGTTCCAGGGAGAGAAAATTGGTTCCTAGACCCTTTGTGATTACCCTCCCCTCCTGTACTTGTACACATCAAGCTGTTAGTATTAAAGCAGCACCTCCCATTTTCATTTTAATTGTATTGGAATTGTTGTAGACAATATAAACCACATGCATTTTCTTTTAAAACAACAACAGGAAGGATCATAATAGATGGTATAGACATTGCCAAGCTTCCCTTACAAACGCTGAGGTCCAGGTTGTCTATCATTCTTCAAGATCCTATTTTGTTCAGTGGCACAATTCGGTAAGTGTTATCATGTCATCCATTCGGAAGAGTCCTACTTATATTCTCTAATGCCAGCCTTTGCAATATGGACAGAGGTTTTTGCTGCAAGATCATCACTCACTGCTATTTATTTATTTATTTATTTTTATCTTTCACATTGAGACCCAACTATTAGGACATCCAGTCCTCCCAATAGGCAGAGATAAATGTTATTTATAAGAAAAGAAGTCTAATGTTTTCATTAGTTCATTAATTCTTAGTTGGGGCTTGGTCTACAATTATCTGAAAAAGAGCTACAAAGCAAAGAACTGTAGAGTTTCTATATGTGTCCCTGCACCATATCCTCATGTTATTTTCTTTTATGGCATACTGTTGGATTTTACAATGAAAATATGTACAGTATCTACTTCCATTCTTTGCAATCATGTTGGCTACATGATCACAGAGTAGTCTCTGACAATGCTGTTTGTTCGGCTTAGTAATGGAGATGAGTACTGCCTCCTATAGTCAGACATGACTTGACAACCTTGTCAACAGGGAATACCTTTACCTTTACCTTTTATTTACCTGAACACAGCAAGATGATTTAGAAATGGCTGCTTATATTCATTTTTATTTACAGTATGTCCCTATTCCAACAATTTTTATTTTATTGAGGCCATGTCTAAATATTGTAAAACATGTATAGTTACATTAAATAACAAAAAAGCATGTTTCTTTTGTCAGACAATCTTTTGGATTCTTTACTTTAAACTGCAAAACAAGACATGCAATTGTTATATGTTGCTTCTAAAGGTGACAAAAAGCTTAATGTCTTGATATTATTTTTCTGTATTTCCCCCATCAGATTTAACCTGGATCCAGAAAACAAATGTACAGACAGTATGCTGTGGGAAGCTTTGGAAATAGCACAATTGAAGCATGTAGTGAAAGCTTTACCTGGAGGGTTAGGTAATAACTCCTTTATGTGTGTGAATATCAAATGTTAAAAACATATCCATTAGAGTTTTAAGCTGTATACTCCAGTTTTTCAGAGAGTTAGATGTAGCATTGTGGAATATATATTGTTCTTCAATATGCTTTCATTTTTTTTCTTTCTATCACCAATGCTAGTAAGACTGGTTTTCTACATTTCTACTGGTCTTTCAGCTGCAAATTAGAAAGGCTTAAGATAATACAGTAGGCACAAAACATTAAACCTCAGTTTAATGAGATCCTGCATCATTTGTATGGATCATAATGCTCTATACATGCAGCTATGCAGCTCTCCCCCCACAGCAGTTGCTAAGCCCCAAAGAAGCAGTGCTGCAGCCAATCATGTATGTGGGAGGCCATTCAGATTACCCATTTCATCTGTTAGTGGAAGGAAAACAAATGGAGGGTGACCACCACCACCCTCCATAAACAGCCACACCAGCACCCTCAGGGCTAGACAGCCATCTTGGAGAGAGTTTTAGACAATGTGCAAGGAGCTAGGAAAAGCTCCTTGGCTACCATGTGAAAGAAGACATACAAAAGTTACACATGCATACATTAGCAACTAGATTATAGCCACTTTGTTTTGGAGGAGGAAGAAGTCCAAGTAAAATCTTGATTTCTTGTACACCTCCATACCCTCCCTCACCCAAGTTTTGATGGAGCATGGTAACATTCAGTTTCACTGTCCACAAAAGCTGGCTTTTTGTTAAATCCATCAAGACTACAGTGTCCAGTAGATCACCTCCTCTACTGTAAGAGTTCCTTCTTTAAGTAGTGAATTTTTAATTGTTTAACTAACCAGAATTTGATCTTAACCACATTCTCTGGTTCATTTGTGACAAAAAGCTCTTATGGAAGAAGGGAAGATCATACTATAGGAGAAACATTTAAGCAGTGAAATTGCTGTCAATATAAAAAAGAATGGGGTGGGGAGAAGTGTGCTTTCTCACAGCACAATCCTCTTTAATGAAAAGAGAGTAGGAGAGGGAAATGGATATAATGAAGGATATATATGTGGATTTTAGAGTGCATGCACTTCTCTAAATAATTTTGCTTTGACTAGATGCTATAGTCACCGAAGGAGGAGAAAATTTCAGCCAAGGACAAAGACAGCTATTCTGCTTAGCCAGAGCATTTGTACGGAAGACAAGTATCTTCATCATGGATGAAGCCACAGCATCCATTGATATGGCAACTGTGAGTCAATGCATCAAAATATTATTTATAAATGCCAAAGTGGCAGAGCTCCTGAGTTGAGTGTCATATGACACATGTGTAACTATGATGTATCCCCCATCGACCTCCGCTCCCTCAAGGAAGCACCTATTTCTCATTTTTGCCCAATGATTCCATTTATGTGACTGACTTAATTAATCGAAATATCTTTTGCCTGCTTTTTAGGAAAATATTCTGCAGAAAGTAGTAATGACTGCATTTGCTGATCGTACAGTGGTGACAATTGCTGTAAGTTTTATTTTATTTTTTGCTCATGAGAAACCATATATTTATAATATAATTGTATTTTTCTTCTGTAACCAGGCTTTTTTATTTGATTTTAAGGCAATATCTAATTAAAGTGAAGAGTTTTCTTCTACTTTTAGTGGTTATTTTTTTAACAAATTAAATAGATATAAGATAGATAACACATGACAAGAGAGAATCGTACTCTAAAAATTAATGGCCAGAATCCTGTTAAGAATTTACATATGCATAAACACTGTAGTTATGGTGTTATACAGGGAATCTCATCCCAATCCTCCCATCTCCACTTACCAGCAAGCAGCCACTGCAGTCAGTGGTGGTCTGTTGCTCTCTTGATTGAGAAGCAGCTGGCTGATGTTTCCAACCCCTGACATAAAAAAATCTGTGGTGCAACAGCCAGAATTAGGATCCCTGCCATTTAAAAAAAAAACATTTCAGTAGGCTGATACAGATGTGTTTAGATGTCATTTCTAAGGCATGCTTTGCTTAATTATGGCAAACAACATAAATAAAAAGAAAAGTCATCAGTGATTCTTAAGATCTGCTCATAAGAGCTTCTCACTTGGGAATGATGTCTACCAGGTAAATGGTGATATGATAGCCCTGTTTCAATAATTGAAGGGATATCATATTGAGGAGGGAACAAGCTTGTTTTCTGCTACTCCAGAGACTAGGACCCAGAGCAATGGATGCAAGCTACAGCAAAAGAGATTCCACCTCAACATTAGGAAGGACTTCCTGAAAATAAGGGCTGTTCAACAGTGGAACATACTCCCTTGGAGAGCGGTGGAGTCTCCCTCCTTGGAGGCCTTTAAGCAGAGGCTGGATGGCCATCTGTCAGGGATGCTTTGATTTAGATTGCCTGCACGGCAAGGGATTGGACTGGATGGCCCTTGTGGTCTCTTCCAACTCTATGATTCTATGATTCTAAGATTTTTCCAGCAGCAGTTCCCAGATGGATTTCTTGTGGTGTATGTTCCTCAACTAATATGAATTGGCAGCACCAGCTATGAAACTATACAGATCCCAAGTGTTTTCACTTCGGCCATTTTTATACCAGAGGCATTATCTTGTTTTAGCACAAAGAGGACTGAAAAACAGTTCCAGCTCTTGATGTATGACAGAAACTCCAAAATGCTCAGGATGTGTTTAATCTGATGATGTGTAGATGTGTTAAGAGTACAAAAACCCGTTGTACCCTCCACATCTGGAGGAAATAAGGGTTGGGAAGACTGATTTAGTCTGTCCAAGAATACAGAATACAGTACAAGAATGCAGAGAGATTTCAATGTATCTGTTTTATCTATAAAATTAGTTAGAGGTCACTTTTTGTGTAGTTTTATAAAGCAGCATAAAACAATCAAATTAACATAAATAATAGTGAAGGCAAAAAATTCAAGTTAAACTGAAAACTAGGTTCCCTCCATCCCCAAATGTCTTAATACTTCATTCAAAGCTTTAAAGAGATTATGCCAACTAAATCTTTCTAGGGAGGAAGTTCCATAATCTAAGTATCACAACAGAAAAGATGCTGACTTGCTTCCCATGTAATTATTGCCTTGTGGTTCTGGGATATATGCCACAACCTCTTATGTTGAGTGGTGACCAAATAGGAGAGGACAGCACTTCATATGGTCTAATCCCATACTATTTGGGGATTTATAGGTCAGAACCAGCAGTTTAATTGTGCCTGGGAATTAACTGGAAAATAAAACATATGAAACAAAATTAGAAAGATAAAATTGCTCTCTAGATTAGAATAATTTGGTCTACATGATCTGAGAACCTATACAAGTACTGTAATATTTATCAAACTTTGATTTTGATATTAACATAAATTATCTAAAAGTTTGTCTATTGTCCTCGATTGCATTTGGTAAACAGGATTCTCATCATGTATTTTGTTTTCCAGCACCGAGTGCACACTATTCTTAACTCAGATATGGTTATTGTAATGAAGAGAGGAGTCATTCTGGAATATGACAAGCCAGAAGTCCTGCTGGAGCAAGAGGAGAGTATCTTTGCTTCTTTTGTCCAAGCAGACAAGTAAATGCAAATAAATTAAATCTTTGAAAATTCAATTTTATTATCCATTTTCTAATTATGTAAAATAATTGTAAATAAAATTATTGATTATTTAATAATAAAGGGCCTAGTCTCTTCCTTCTTTAGAAATGAAAGATGTTTTGCCTCTTTGTCAATTAATCTTTTAACCCAAATTTCCTAGTTGTTAATAACTATTAATAGGTTTGTTTCTGATTACTTTGATTTGCATTCCTACCTGATTAATCCCAAACTTTCATAGTGGATCAAACTACATTAAAAAGCAGAAGGATAAAATCAAATGTAAACAATGATGTTTGGAAGTAAGATCACAACTAAAACACAATTACTGGTGTTTTTATCATCATAAAATCTTAACAAAAAGGGATACCACAAACACAAGAAATTTCATAATTTTAGAGTAAGCAAGAACATCTACCCATTAGCAATTTTCATACAGATGTGAAGCACAATTTGAATGGATAACAGAGAATAACATGGAAACATCTTCACAATCATGCAAGCCTTGTGTCACTGGCATCTTCTCTAGCACTTGGAAGAATTAATTAGAAATATAAAGAAGACCACTGAGAGGCAACCATGATAACATAACTAATAACAGCAACAAACTGTAGTCCATGTTATTAACCTTGTTGGCCCTGTTTGGAACCATCAGAGATATGGTCCATTTCCCAATGAAGGCCAAGATCTTGCATCTGGAAATATAGCTGTGTTTATGGCGTTCTATTGTCATAACCCCATCTCCAAATATAACCTTCAAACCAACCTTAGAAGCAAGGCAACCCCATCAACATAGGGTTTTCCAAGGCACTAAGGAGCAGGATCGTGAGTGAAAAAGCATTCAGCACAGCAAGGCACTTTGTGATTGGTAGTTGTGACAGGACTCCTGTCCCCACCCCACCTCTGTCTGTTGGAAAGTGCCTCACTGCCAGGAGAAGGGTGGCTTCTTCATTCAGCACCCCACTCTCTAGCACCTTGGAAATCTTTGTGTTGATGGGGCTGCCTGGCTTCTAAGGCAAGCTTGGGGAGGGGTCTTTCAGTCGTCGCAATGGTACAATAACCATAAATGAGAATTTGTTGTAAGGCTGCCTTATGACATTTTAAATAATGAACATGATGCCAACCAGGATTTGTACAGGTAGGCTGCAAGGTGTTTTCTTCCTGTCTTGTGATTCATTCCCCATTGTTTAGTGCAAGGATATATGCAGCCTCAAAGCCACTTCTGTGGTTCTGCAGTAAGAAATTATTTTGGTGAAAAGTGTTTGCCTCCAACTGGTATGGGGCAATGTATCTATGTTTTTGGCTCCTCTGGGCAGAACTGACTTCTAGGTCACTTCCTACCCCCCCCCCCAAAAAAAAAGACTTCTCATGGCCCTAAACAGCCGTTCTTGGTCATATAGGTCTACAAAAATGTCCAATTGATATTTTCTAATACTGTATTATTATTCACTGAAGAACTAATATTCACTGTCTCAAGTGCGGTAGACATGGAGGTAGAGTTGGCCTTGCTTGAAATCTGCTTCATAAATGTTCCTGTGGAAGACAATATTCAAGAACAAATTTTTGTGCTGCTATAGAGACAGATTCTTTAAATCTCTGGTGACTTCTCTGGGCTCTGGTTAAAACCATAGTGACCTAGTCTGTACATTTCTCAGGAAGAAAAAAAAGGCCTTTGAGTTCTCAGGGCCTTGCTCCTCTTTTCTCTTTCTCCACCAACTATGAATAGGGGCCAGTGAGGGCACTGGAATGGTTCATTCACAAGACTGCCTTCTATGCCACATTACTAAACTCTAATTGCTGTTTAAAAATGCCACTGTGTCATAAGCACACCAGAGCGCCAAACAGTTTTCAAGAAAGCTCTCCTTTTCACAGGCCTTCAGGGGCTTCTGGTAGGGTTCAAAACTTCACCGCTACAGCATGAAGACAGATAGCAAGTGACATATATAAACAAACTCAGTGAGAATGCCTACAAACAAGATACAAGTTAAAATAAAACAAATGAGGCAAAGCTTGGAAAAGCTAGGCAAAATAGATCTGTTTTCATTCTCAAGTGTACCTTCAAGTCATTTCTGATTTATGGTGACCCTAAGGAGAACCTATCATGGCATTTTCTTGATTAATTTCTTCTGAAAGGATTTGCCATTGCCATCCTCTGAGGCTGAGAGAATGTGACTTGCCCAAGGTCACCCAGTTTCCATGGCTAAGTGGGATTCAGACTCTTTTTTTTCCAGTGCTCAAACCACTACACCACACTGGCTCTCAGGCAATATGAAAAAATAAGAACTTTAAAAAAGAGATTAAAACCTCATTAGAAGGGGAAAGTGCTGGAGCTCTTGATATCACACTCTATTGTGCCACCACCATATAATGTAAAATTAATTTTAGTGTAAAGAACAAATAAAAACTGAGTATTCAGAACTATGAGGATGAGGTTTGAGACTAACAGGAAGTAGGACAGGCATTCTCTGAAGATGCCAGCGACAGATGCTGCTGAAACATCAGGAAGAAACTCTTCTAGAACATGGCCAGATAGCCTGAAAAACCCACAAAAAGCTATGGATGCCAGCCATGAAAGCCTTTGACTTCACAGTAGGATAATTCATTACTTAGACTGCAGTCCACAGACTCCTAGTTGCATTAATTTCATACACACAAGAAATAATGCAAAATACTGACGTGAAATATAATTTACAGAGACAAGTTGAGGCTCACTGCTTTTACTAAATCATATGATATAATAATTTACTAAATTATCTAATAAAATACTGCTTATATATTATATATTTTCTGCAATATACAAGACACTAAATACATTTCAAATGTTTACTTTTAAATTCCAAATAGTATAAATAGTTACATAGTAAAAAAACCACCTTTCACAGTGTTTTCCCACATGTACATTGTATATTGTACAGATAGTATACATTGACTAGTTTATAAACATTAAAATAAGAACTATATACAGAACTGTTTGTAACTGCTAAGTGTTTAAACTTTGGAGGAATATTTAGAATGTATAATCGCAGAAGTCTGCTTCATGTGGACTAATTACTCTTCTTTCATCTTCGGTGTATTAAATACAGCTCTAGACATCTGCTGTAAATCTATCTTGTAACTAGGCCTGTAACTGTCATAGCTGATGCTTTTTTTAGCTGTACAGAATATAGAACATATGGAATATATCTCAAAGTACTGGGATTAAATACTCCTAGAAACTAGTGAATTTAAAAACTATATTATACTGTCAATATTCTAAAGGTCCCAGATCCCATCTGATTTTGGAAGCTAAGCAGGGCCAGCCTTAACTCATACTTGGATAGGAGACTGTCAATGGATAGCAGGTGTTGTGGGCTATATTTTGGAAAAGGGAACTGGCAAAACTATCTCTGAGTACTCCTTGACTTAGCAAAACCTTTTAAATTAATGGGGTCACCATAAGTCAATAGGCAATTGGAAGGCACACAAACACACACATAGATTATTCTACACTGCAGAATCTACTTTCCACTAAACAGTTGTACCACCATTTGATACATGGTTTTCCTTGCTATTTGACCTCTCTTCTTTTATATCATACATGCTTTCACAGTTGAGGTTTAAAGCAGTTCTTGCTTCAGTTCAGTTTGTAATATACTGTAACATAATTCGGACACAATGTCCCTTCACATTAAGGCTTCTCTTCCTCATCCTTCAAAAAAAAAAAGAATTCCAATGATCTACATCTGTGTTATTATGGAACAAGCAATTTGAGAATTGCAACCCAGGGCCTTTTAACCTTTAGGGCCTAATGCGATTTGGGGGGGGGGTAGATTTTTGTATGAGAATCCATGTTAGATGGCAGAGATTTCTTGTTTTTTAAAAAAATAAGTTATTCTTATTGTTATCCTGGCCAGTGACCGAAATGAATGGTTGCTTGCTGAGATCCAGCATCTATTCAGCACCTTGGATAGCTCCTTCCAAGTCTGTCCTGAGTGACCATTCCACTGACTGAGCTGGGTAACTCCTGACAGCCCAGAGGGCAGGGCCTGGGCTGACCACTGAGCCTCGTTGCCCCCCTGAGCCCAATAAGTGTGAAGGAGCGCAGGGGCCCCCGGGGACCCCGGTTCCTGCTGCCTCTGGGTGCTGCAGAAGCAAGGGCCTAGGCTGACACTGGGCTCCAGGACCCAGCAGTAGTTCCCAAATATTCCCCTTCCAGGGGTTCTGACTTCAGCTCCCAGAATCCCTGACTAAGCTGGCTAGGACTTCTGGGAGCTGAAGTCCAAAACCCCTGGAGGAGCAAGGTTTGAGTCCTGAAGGAACAGCTCCTGCTGCAGTGTGTCCCCCGCCCTTCCCATTCTGGTCTTTCTTTAGAGCACAAACTGTGCCCCTTTAAGGGATTTGGGACTCCAGCTCCCAGAAGCCTCAGCCACGTCGGCCAATAGCCTGGGATTCTGGGAGCTGGAGTCCAGAATCCCTTAAAGGGACCACTGCTTTAGAGACCCTCCTCCAGCCCTCTCCTTCCTCCGCTCCCTGAGAGACGGAGAATGCCTCTGCGCTCACCCTCAGGGCACCAGGGGAGGGGGCTCTGCTCCTGGCAGCACTTCTCCTGCGCTGAGGGGAGCAGCAGAGGCACAGGACTGGCCAACCCCTTCCTCCCTCTCTCTCTGGCGGGGACTCGCCTGGAGCAAGGGTTGGGGAGAAGGAGGTCCCTTGTTCTCTTCAGGAGAGGCGCCTCCGTGCCCTCCCTCCATTGGGACACCCTTCGCCTGGCACACCTCCTCCCCAGGGAAGGAGGGAGGGAGGGAGGCTGAGACAGGGAGGCAGGCCCCGACCCGCTTTCCACTCTCCACCTCCTCCTCCTCCTTTTCCCCTTCTCTTCATTCGCTTCTCCTCCTCTTCTTCTTCCTCTTCTCTTCCTCCTCCTCTTCTTCCTTCTCTTCCTCTCCCCTCCTCCTCCTCCTCTTCCTCCTCCTTCCTCATCTTCTTCTTTCTCCTCCAAATCTTCCTCCTCGTCCCCTCTTCATTCTCCTCATCTCCTTTTTCTCCTTCTCTTCATCCGCTTCTCCTCCTCCCCCCTTCATCTTGTTCTTCTCCTCCTCTCCTCCTTTTCTTTCTCCTCCAAATCTTCCTCCTCCTCCTTTTCTCCTTCTCTTCATCCTCTTCTCCTCCTGATCTTCCTCTTTCTCCTCCTCCTGCCCCCTCTTCTCCTTCATCCCTTCTTCATCTTCCCTCCTCCTCTTCCTCCTCTCCCCTTCCTCTCCTCCTTTTCCTCCTTCTTTCTTTCCCCCTCCTCCTCCTGCTCCTTTCCCCAGAGGCTGAGTGGCGGGTGCAGCTGGGCATTGCTGGGAGAGCGGAGGGTTGCCGGGGCTCCTGCCTGCCTCTCTCTCTTTCTGCCTGGGCTCCTGGGGGCTGCTGCTGCTGCTGCCGCCTCTGCTGCTGCCGGGAGCCATGCTGTCTCGGAAGGGCCTGATCCCGGAGGAGTTCGTGCTGACGCGGCTGTCGGAGGGCGGCCCTTCTGGCCCGGAGGCGCCCCGCGGGAGGCAGCGGAGGGCGCGCTTCGTGGGCAAGAGCGGGGCGCTGAACGTGGCGCACAAGAACATCCGGGAGCAGGGCAGGTTCCTGCAGGACGTCTTCACCACTCTGGTGGACCTGCGCTGGTCCCACGCGCTGCTCATCTTCACCCTCTCCTTCCTCTGCAGCTGGCTGCTCTTCGCCCTCACCTGGTGGCTGCTGGCCTTCGCCCACGGGGATCTCCAGATGGAGCAGGGCCAGGTGGAGGGCCAGGCGGCCCCCTGCGTCACCCAGATCCACTCCTTCACCTCCGCCTTCCTCTTCTCCATCGAGGTCCAGGTCACCATCGGCTTCGGGGGCCGCATGATGACGGAGGAGTGCCCCCTGGCCATCCTGGTCCTCATCCTCCAGAACATCGTGGGCCTGGTCATCAACGCCATCATGCTGGGCTGCATCTTCATGAAGACCTCACAGGCCCACCGCCGGGCCGAGACCCTCATCTTCAGCCGCCATGCCGTGGTGGCCCTCCGTGGGGGGCGGCTCTGCCTCATGCTCCGCGTGGGCGACCTCCGCAAGAGCATGATCATCGGGGCCTCCGTCCGCCTGCAGGTGGTCCAGAAGAGCACCAGCCCCGAGGGAGAGGTCCTGCCCCTGAACCAGGCCGAGATCCAGCTGGAGAACCCTGTGGGGGGCAACAGCATCTTCCTGGTTTCCCCGCTCATCATCTCCCACCCCATCGACCGCCACAGCCCCCTCTACGACCTGGCACCCGCCCAGCTCCACCACCACCATGACCTGGAGGTCATCGTCATCCTCGAAGGGGTGGTGGAGACCACCGGCATCACCACCCAAGCCAGGACCTCCTACCTGGCCGACGAGATCCTCTGGGGACAGCGCTTCGTCCCCATCGTCTCCGAGGAGGACGGGCAGTACTCGGTAGACTACTCCAAGTTTGGCAACACCGTCAAGGTGCCCACCCCACAGTGTACTGCCAGGCAGCTGGACGAGGACAGCAGCATCATGGCCAACCTGGCCTTGGGCCCCAAGGCCACCTTCAGGAAGAAATCCATGAGGTTGAAGCCCAAGTTCACCATCTCGGATGATGAGCCTTCTTGACCTCATGGGCATCATGGGCACCCTGGCTTTGGGCCCCAGGGGTACCCTCAGTAACAGATCTGTGAGGTTGAAGCCCAAGTTTATCATCTCAGATGACAAACCCTCTTGACTTCATGGGCATCTTGGACACCCTGGATTTGGGCCCCAAGGCTACCCTCAGTAACGGATCTGTGAGGTTGAAGCCCAAGTTTATCATCTCAGATGACAAACCCTCTTGACCTCATGAACATCATGGGCACCCTGGCTTTGGGCCCCAAGGCCATCCTCAGCAAGAGATCTATCTATGAGGTTAAAGCTCAGGTTCACCATCTCTAATAACAACCTCTCTTGACATCATGGGCATCATGGCCACCTTGGCCTTGGGCCCCAGGGCCACCCTTAGGAAGGGATCTTTGAGGTTGAAGCCCAGGTTCACCATCTCACCATCTCTTGACCTCCGTTGGGGTCTGGAACCTGACACATCAAGACCCATGCCCAGAGGTCTCCTCTGTTTCTGGGATCCAGGTTGGTCTCATAAGGTATGTAAGAGCCTCTTCAGTGCAGGACAAATCTGTGGATCAGGGAAACAGAGCATCCAGAGCTATTTGCACAATCACTTGGGGTGGAGAAACAACCTACACAGAAAGATGCCTTTTTTCTTTTTGAGAATTCATTTTCTATGTATCCCATTATATTATTTCTGCCCTGGCATTACATAGATCTGATCTGGTTTTTTTCGTTTTTAACTTCTATGCTACTGGTATTGAAGGAGGCTCAGTAGGCTGAATAATAAGAAAATCAGCCATTCATTTTTGTGACAACAAAGACTAGACACAAGGGTGCCTGTTTACACTGCAATGCTTTCTGTCTTAAAAAGAAATGTACAGTACAGATTAAGTTAAAGTATAAATAATGGTGTTGTGGTTTCTTTCACTGGAGGTGAATTAGGATGTGTATAGTTTTGAGGGGACTCGGGAATCTTGTTGTGATTGAGTTCACTTGTAACCCCAGTTCTTGTTTATTATAGGAAATGGGAGGAGAGGGTTCCCAAAATATTAAATAAGGGGGGAAAGCCAGCAGTTGTGGATGTGAGGGGCAAATAGGAAAAATGGGTTTATACTGTGCCACAGTCAGCCTTGCTCTAACTTTGTAGTGTTTTAATGGTGCCACCTCCTATGACATTTGTAGAAACATTATTTCTGGCCTTGTTCATAACAACTGAAATGCAGGATTAGAACAGCTCTGGGGATCATTGTTCATACTTGAAAAAAAATTGGGCTGCCTTTCATCCCCAGAACTCTTTCCAGACTTCTGAAATGGGAAATATTGTTTGAAAATAGTCCTATAAAGCTATGGGAATTTTCTTCCATAGAAATGAGATGCAATAGATACATAACTGCAGTACTCATCCAGCATATTTACACTTCCCATAGCCTTTTACTCAAGCAATATTTGCTAACAAGTTGCCAGAACAGGAGTGGACAATAGGCTGTTGACATTTTGCCTGACAGTCATGTGGCTTCATCTGCCAAGACACAGTCATCTTCTTTGTTTTGATAGGCAATATAAAAGAGTGTTGTGCGTTAGTCAGAGTGATGGATTAAGACTGGAGAGAACAGATACCAATCCCATTTAGCTGGGTAGCTCACTGGGTAACCTTGGGCCCATCATACCCTTTCAACCTAACCTACCTCAAAGGGTTATCGCAAAGTTACAAGGACAGCAGGTGGGGGAAGAGCTGCTTATCCTGCCTTGTGCTCCTTGAAGGAGCAATGCAATATATATAATTTCACTTTTGTCACTGATCTGGAGCAAATGGCACATCTGGGGAGAAATCAGTGACTGGTGATAATAGAGAACCTACTGAACCCCATTGTGGAACTTACCTCACTGTATATTCTAACTGAGCTGCTTTGATTATCACATGCTAGATCAGTAACCAGACTTAGGGATGAATTTATTTAACCAAGTAGCTGTAATGAAAATTAAATCAACTTAATCTTTTAATTTATCCCCAGGCATGCATCAGTCAAAAATGAATGTGGCTGTATTTACTCCCCCAAAGAAAATAAAAGAACGATATGGCTTGCAATTCTAAAATTAAAGTCTTAATGCATGTTTAAATTAGCATGTATATGTTTTAATACATTTGAATGCCTCTCAAAATATTTGTTGTATGAACAAACATGGGATAGCTGTATAGTAAGAGAAACTTTTCTGAACCCTTTGCACAATATTATACGTGAAGCAGAAATAATCTGTGGCATGGGGGAAAAGTGGCATTTGAAAAAAGTTAAATTTTATATTGTGCTAATCCATTTTTTTAAACCACTGTATTTATTAAAAGTCAGTAATGCTAAAATGTCTAGTATTAAGATCATGTTACTTAATGCAAGGAAGGATGACTTTTTTGATATCTCAACCATCTGATTTGTTTGCAGTTTTCTGTGCAATTTTCTACTGAGGATGTAAGGGCTCTTAATCTCCGATATGATCCTACTTGTCTTTACAGCCTGCCATTAACTGTAAAATTGTTTAACTATAAAATTGTCCAAAAGAATTTTTAATTTTAAATGAACATGAATTGTTTTCACTTTGAAAGGTGCCTTATTCCTCATCAAAATGATTTTGGAATGGCGTATTGACTGGTGGCTTTATCTCCTAGCCTGTAATTCAGAAACTAAGTCAGAGCATTTGGGTTTTCTTAGACTTCGAAACTATTTATTGGGCCAAAACAGGCCTGAACCCAAGTGTACCCACTTTGTTAATTCATGAGTTATTCTACATGTTGTTGGGACAGAAAAGATCAGTGTCTTCTGGTGGAAGGGTTACAAATGCAAAAAAAAAAAAAAAAAGCTGCTTGTTCTTCACGAATGAAATTAGAAAGGTCTAAACAGTAATTGAAGAAAACATGTGGTACAGTTCTCTGATGGGTCTGGATGAGAACTGTGTATTAAAAAATAACTTGGAAAAGTTATGAATAAACCTACAATAGACTACAATCTTATACTAATTTACCTGAGAGTAAGAGCCATTAAACGCAGTGGGTCTTACTTCTGAGTAGGCACACACAAGACTTCCATTGCTATGCTCATATTTATACGTCCAGCTGAATGAAGAAATATCTATTGCTTGTGATACATAGTTGTTGTCAGAGCTCAGTGCTGCTCATATCATTGTTTGAAGAAACCCATGTGTGCACTCATGGCAAGGGAATTCTGATGTTGTTGGACTGCTTCCATTCCTCACTATTGGCTAGGGTTTCTGGAAGTTAGGCTAACAACATCTGGAGAGCCATGTGATTCCCATTCTGGGCCTACAGAATGACAGGTGCCAGCGCAAAGGACATATAACAACAAAAGCCACCAGCACAATTTACTTTTCACATACATTTAATTTCTTCTGTCTTTTTTTTTAAAAAAAAAGATTCAAAATTTTGGGGAATGAAATTATCCCATATTTTGATACATATCTTGTTTTGATTTGTTATTGTTAAGCAAGAACTTTGAAAAAAATAATTAAAATAGGAGTCAGTGCTTTAGGCTTTGAAGGTTACTTGTATTATCAGACATTAGGTCTGGGAACTCTTCTGTTTCAGAATCATCAAATTTTTTTGGTGACAAGTATGCAGCCATAGGACAAATGGCTGGAGGGGAGCTTGGCTTTCATAAATTAGGCACCTCATGGCTGGAAGAAGAAAGGAAGCAGCAAAAAAAAAAAAAAAAAAAAAAAAAAAATCACTGTATATGGAGGCCTAACTAAAATAAAGAAGCCCAGTTATTTGCCATATTTCTCATCCCATCTATTTCCCAAACATGGAAAGCTTCATTTCCTTCAAGTAATTCTCAGTACCCGTCCCCATTCCACCTGCTCTCCCTGATCACAAGCAAAAACAACCAATGGAAGCATCACCCCAAATTCTTCCAAAACATGACCAGCTGCTGGTGTTACCAGTTTGTCTTTAACTGGCAGCTGCTGCATCAAAGCTCAAATGGCAGCAATAGCAACTGGCTTTGTTTGCCTCTTAGCTCACAAACAGCATCAGTCCAATCCATATGAGCTGGCATTTCCTAAACATGGCAAATTTAGTATGTATAAATTCCTGTTGTGCAACTGGCCATATGAATCCTAAATCGCTGAACCTTTATCATTTATTCTATGTGTACTATCACACAACACTGTTATACCACTATTATTCCTCTTTAATTGTTATGGCAACATCATATTGAATCCTGCGATCTGCAGTTTAGAGGGAGGCATTTAGAATTCTCCACTCTTGGTCCTGATAAACTACAAGCCCCAGAATTCCATGGGATGTTGCCAATGGCAGTTACAGTAAAATATAGTGCTATATAACTGTGTAGTGTAATGTGGCACTATGAAAAAGAGTGTTAACAGCCCATGAAAACATTTGCATGGGTTTACTCTTGGTTAAGAACTGTAGAACTGTAGGAAATCCAAAGCTTCCCCATCCCCAGTTGATAACTTCATCTTTGAGTAAGAACCCACCACCCTCTTGGTATTATTATTATTAGTAGTAGTAGTAGTAGTACCCTAATATTCAACCAAAATCTATCTGCCTGTAATTTAAACACTTTAACATCTTGTATTTCCTAGGGAACTGGTCTTTTGTGAGTCAGTCCTTCAAATATTTGAATCGTGTATTCTCAATAATCAAATAGGGTTTAAAGCCAGACCTTAACTGTACAATTGTGTGTTTCTTTATTCACAATTAAGTCCAGTCAGTGTTCAATGAGACTTAACTCCCATGTTGAGTAAATACAGTATAGGGTTGCAGGAGAAGGAGGTTGGTCAGCTCAGTGTATTCCTATACTTACCTCCTCTGTCCTGAGTGCATACAATTATAGGTGTGTCTTTTTGTTGCCTCAAAGAGACACATAGCATGTATGCCTATCCTCTAGGCATAAGGAAAACATGACAAAGAAACAATCAAATATGTAAACTGGAGTGAATCTTGGCTTTAAAATTATTTAAAAATCAGGAAGATTTTAAGATTTCTAATAAATGGCATAGCTTTGGTTAGTATTGTGGTTTGTTTTGTTTTAGAAGTCTTAAGCTAAAACAGAAATTGTATAAGATATGGACGCACTGTAGCACTTTTCAGAATAATGGTTTCCTGCACCAGCACTGCAGACATGCTTTCAGTGATGTTGTAGCCTTACAAAGCAATAAAAATAGGAAGAAAACAAAAAATGCCACTGGAAGAAAACCTTTTCTTCTGTAAGGTAGATGTGGTGGCAAATCATGCAGACACAAATTAATTTAATTTAAGGTTAATTTCACAGAAATAGGATTGCCACCCTTTGCCAACTGTGGAACAGGATGACTTTCATCAGGATGAAGTTCATCATTGCATCTGCATGCCTCTTGAATTTCTGCAGCTGTTAGATTTCTGCCTGTAATGGAAATATTAAATGCAAAAGGTACAAGGGGGCAAGGAAGAAACAGGCCAATAAAGAAAGTGCTAGGGCTAGAAAGTGTTTTAAAAAAAGCTGAGCCAAGGAGAAAGAAAGGAAAAGATAGCATAGGGACAACACAGACTGCAGAAATAATGCATCTTGAGACCACTTTAGATGCCCTGGCTCAATGCTAGGGAATTCCGGGAACTGTAGTTTTGTGAGACATTGAGCTTTCTCTGTTAGAGAGCTCTGGTACCACAACAAACTAGTTCCCAAAATTCCCTAACACTGAGCCAGCACAGTTAAAGTGGTTTCAAACTGGATTATTTCTGCAGTCTCTTTTGGTCCATAGTTCTACCTTTAAAAAATCCTATTGACAAAGAAATAAAAGGGAACTTTTGAATTCCAGATAAAATGAAGGAAATACTCATGATGTTTCCCACACTTTTCTTGACTTGATGTGGAAGAAAGAGAGAAACACAAGGAAGTCAACTTCTTCATACAAATCTTATTTCCAGGTTGTGCTTTACAGCACAAAAGGTGCTGAGTAAAATGTTTTGTTTAAAAAAAAAAGTGTGGAAACCTTACTGTTCTGGAAAGCAGTTCCCAAAATCCACTGGTTAGCATAGTCAGTGGTTGTGCTGGGTGTGGGATACTAGGAACTGTAGTACAGAAAAACGGCCTGTCAAAAAAAGCCACCACCACCACATCCAGCAACTAGCTAGCTTTGACAGTGCTAATCTATTTGGAGTGCAAGAAACTGAATCCAGACCTATCACTACTACTTGGTGACAGCAGAAAAAGCCGCATCAATTTTGCTTATGCAAAGAACCTCACGTACTGTAGAATATGTTCTTTCACCTAAAAGACCCAGTTTTTACTGGATTCTCCAGATGAACAGCGGTGAAAATAGTGCCAAGTTGTAGGACATGGTGACTTATCCTCAGCTTGAAAAAGCAGGTCAGAATCTGTCATTCTAGCCTGTATGCCCCCATAAGATGCTATGCAAAATGTGCCCCCACCCCATTGAAAGAGCTGCACAGCTGACCTGGGATAACCAGTGACCCATGAGCACTTGATCTTATAGCTGCAGAGGGACTGGGACTGAATTCCAGGGTGGCACAGTAAAATGTGCATGACAGCTGGCAACCTAATACTAAGTCTTGTGGTTTAGCATAGAAATCTTCTGGGATATTTATTCTCTAGATTCTCTAAACCATTTCTACTGAGAGACACTCCAATGAGGGCAAGCCTCACAGTGCAGAATGAGTAGCCAGGGTCAGCTTTAATAGGAAGGATCCATTTCAGTATGTCCTTCACAAGATAGGACACACAGCAGACCGATTATCACAGTCCTATCAAAGTCATCATCCTTCACTGTGTGGCGTCCTCATAGCCACCTATCAAGAAATGTTGCTGCCTGGAAAGAGCTGAAGGTCTGCCAAGAGACAATGCACTGCCTGGGATGTCAACACAAACAAAAGTCAGCAGGAGAATTTGGGCTCCATCAAACAGTAAGAATGTCACCGTTTGCTCCATTCATGGCAGTATTTCTTTGAAGGGCACTGGGACAAAATCACAGTCGCTTGCTTCTTCATGAGTTACCAATGGAAAGAACGCAGGCTCTGTGTAATAGGATCACAGTTGCTCAAGGCAGTGTGTCAGCACTTAGGTATGTCCTGAAGATGTTCCCCACGTCAGAGATGTCAGGAGGAATTCCAGCAGCTGTCTTTTAATTCAGTAATGCTAATAATACATAATAAACAAATCATGAGCACATTAAACCAAACTTTAAAAAAAGACTCTCTTCTCCCTGTTCCATTTATTAATTTTGTCAAGCTGCTTGCTGACATATCTGTGTATGTTTCAAGCAATAAAATAAAACAAACAAAATTGCCCTTAGTAAATTACAAAATTTGGACAATTTATAGAAATAGAATTCCCGGACATCTTTCCTGATCAGTCACTGAGAAATTGAGATGGCCACCATAAGTCACCTGAAGCATAAACCTCTAATGTATTTTTACTCTTATTGTATCCCATGTATTTGATTCTCTGCTTTGACCGTTGTCAAAGAGTTTGTTAAATAAAAGTTATATTTTTTTTAAAAGGGGGGGAATTCAGATGGTGTGTTGGTGGCCTATAATTCCCTCTGAGCTTTTGAGAAAGGTCTAATTTTGCTTCTTGTTGCCCTATGAGAAAGATTCATGCTTACGTGAGAGAGCTTCCATACTATTTTTAGATGTAATACTAATGTTAAAATGATATCTCTCTGATTTGGATTTCTTATGCAACACATAATCAGACATTTATATGCAGTACACTTGTGCTCTGTAATTTACTGCTAGATAGTGCCAACATTCTTATAAAGCATTCTAAGAATATTTTTAAAAATACTTTAAACATTCTGATACCTTTAGAAAAAAATATGTATAACATTGTAGCATTGCATAAGCAACACAGATGAGGAGCATATGGAATGAATACCAAACAGAATGTGTTAAACTAAACTGGAGAGCACATCCACCTGTTTAAGGACATGAAGGAGGAAAGAGGAAGATAACTTTTAGAGATGCAACCATTGTTTCTCTGTGGAAGATGGCAGCCCTACAAAGCCACCACCACTCAAGGAAAAATCCTCGCCAGAACTTCTGATTAAAATAGCCCAGTGCTAAGGGAGAAAAGAAGGCCAACATGGTATAGTGGTTTGAGTGCTAGACTAGGACTCAAGGCAGCCATGATTCAAATCCCCATTCAGCCATGGAAATACACCCGATAGCCTGGAACAAGTCACACTCTCTTTGTCTAAGATGAAGGCTTCTAAATGAATCTTGCCAAGAAAACCTCATGATAGGGTCCCCATAAGTTGCAGTCAGCTGGAAAGCACTTAACAACAAAGCGGACAAATGCCATCTTCCTGCAAAAGTTCTGTGGAAGAGGAACTTTCAGCAGAAGCAGGATTTTTTTTTCCTTACATGTCAAGATGTCCTTTGCTATGCTTCCCAGAGTAGGAAGTGTCCTGATGCCAAACCACCAACCCATCTATAAAAAATTCCCTGGGGTGTTTTACGACCTCCTTCCCCTCACTCAGACCTGCTAAATCAGTTTCATGTGCTCTTTGCTCTGCAGCTGCCAACTTCTACAGAAGTGTCACCATCACCTAGGCAGCGCTGGGGTTCACATCTCTCCCACTTCCTTCACTTCATGGCCTGCCTGCTGAGACACACCAGGAGGCTAAGCAGCTGGTACCAGCATCTTGCCAAGCCTTCCCCATTTCATGCCTGTTGGACATGAGATGCTGTCTTTGGCAGAGAAATAACCTATTAGACTAGAGGAAACTGTTTCATTTTCACTTCTGATTTTCTTCCACTCTGCGATTCATAAAAGAAGGGGTAAGAATAGAACACACCTGTTCATTTGCTGCTACTGCAGGAGACAGTGAGCTATCTGAACCTTAAAACTACCTGATCAGTCTGCAATACAGGGGCATCACTGATGGGAGGTGCGGGGAGTGCAGGCCACACCAGGTGACTCCCTAAGGGGGGTGACACCACTGTTCCCTAACTATTGAGACATTTCTGCCTTTTGGTAGAAATGGGCTGTGGGGTTCACCTGCAACCCATTAAAACACTGAAGAGATGGTGTGAGTGGAACGAGGCTCAGTGGGAGGAGAAAGGAGAGGCCCTGGGTTTTTGAAGCATTACGTTTTAATTTTTTTTAAAAATAATGATTTTAAAAAATCTTTAAAAACACCACATTTTACCAAATTTTCACTTTAATCACATGAAACATGTAAATAAATTTTGGCTGTTCATATGATACTGTAATTTAAATAAATAATTTTAATTTTGATAGTTGTTTATGACACAATTATTGCCATTACATTTAATGCTATATGGGAATTACAGGTTATGAGTGACATTAATATATAAAAATATTACTAAGGATTCTCTATAGTGTGGTATGGAAGGAGGTTAATGGCAGGGGGGATGACACCATGAGTTACTGTACCAGAAGACACCAATCCTAGTGATGCCACAGCCACAATGGGATTAAAAACAACCAAAGACAGAGCTGGCTTTTATAGCCTTGTGTCAGTAGAACAAGTTGTTTTTTATGCTGTTTGGGGGTTTGTTTTTTAAAAGAAAATGAGTGGGAGAAGGAATATGGCAGCATCTTTAAACCGGGGGCTTTAATATCACTCAACAGCAAACACAATTCCCAGTTACCATCTGACTTGGACAGCTGGCCAGAACATTCATGTCACTATATGTAGTATATAAAGAGGATGCCATACATACTCATGCCACTGTTGATGCCACCCCCCTCCTGGTGAGACTGCTGTGCTGATGAAAATTTGGCGTGCTGCATCACACTGTTGCAGAACCAAAACATGCATACAATTGATTTTACGCTTCTAGTTCTAGGACAGTTTGATCCCAAATTAGACAGACTGTAAAGTGTCTGGGTCAGGAAGACTGCCATTTCATATAAGTTTGCTCACTATTTTGAGCCATCTAATGAGCAGCCTGTAAAGTTAGGGAAACAAAGGGGTTACTTTCCTTGTGATGAGCCTTCGTGGCCAATAGATATCTTCAGAAAAGGCCATATATGATCCTACATTTTGGGCAGATGTAATATTGCCCACCTGACCCCCAGTGCCCTTCCCAAGCAGCAGAGGAGTACAGGTCTTGCAAGAGATGAAGCTGAGTAATGAACTAAATGTAGTTGTTCTGCCAGCCCCAGTGGGTATCAGCTGCCCTGGGAGAAATGCCCTAGAGAATACCATTACCTGTGAAGTCCTGTTTGATGGACATGCAGAAGAAGGCTTCTTCCTGACCTAGGCTATAGAATGCAATCTTCTTGGAGCTGCTGTTGGTTTTCACTCTCACTTTGAAGAAGCAGCTCTTCACTTTGGCCTTTTAAACTGTTGAGATATTAACTGATTTCTGATTTTAACAGTATTGTTGTCTAATTTGGTTTAATGATATTTGTTAACTTGAGTGAAAAAAAACTTAATAGAAAGGCAGGATAAAAATGTAGATGAGGAAGAAGAAACTGTACTGGATCACAGTGCTACTTCAAACAGATTAGTTCACTGTGCTGTAATCCAGGGCTAGTCCAACTTTCTAGGCCAAGATAAACCTAAGGCAATGTACATAATAGAAAACAATGAAAGGCAGTTGCTCAAGTATAGAGACTCTTTTTTAGATGTCTGCATCCAATAAGCATATACTGGGAGCAGAGCAAATGGAACAGCTTTACCATCCTATAGAGCTCCTTCCACAGCTGAAGTAGTTTTGTTTTAATCTGTCAAAAAACAAAACTAAGAAGTTGTTCAGGAAAAATATAAAAACAGAAGATAATGTTTTGTGCTCTGTGATACAACTATAGTTTCTGGGATCATCTTGTGAAAATGGCTTAAGATTCAACTTATTGGTGGGGCACTGAAAGTGTCACCTCCATTTTCCACATGCAAATACCATCTGCTAATATACTATTTCCCATGAAATTACCATCTGCAGATATACTTTTATCCAGAACATGTTTATAATTCTTTTCCCAACAAACAACTACTGAATTGGGATAGAATTTATTCATTGTGCATGACAGTATCTTCTCCTTGTCCCCTTTTAATGACAGTTTTCTTGGGAATCAGTAGATTCAGCCATATCAAGATTAAAAACCAGATTGTATTGGTAGTCAGTTTATCTGTCTGTCTTTCTAGTATTTTTATTCTGAAATTGTGTTGGAAACAGTTGGTGACAGAGGTGCTAAGGAAAATGCAGACACTGAGGAAAATTATACAGCGGCACATTGTCAAGAGAGACTGTACACAACTTGCAAGAAGGATCTGAAAAGGTAAGAGAGGTGGCTGGAGGGAGTGTGTTTTTAATTTTTTCCCCCTCCAAATACCAGCTGGATTGGCATTCACACTCCTACCCTTTTATTTTTGCTACCTTGTTAACTTATTGTTGCAATACATAATATACAGATATACAGATAGGGATGTGGTGGCTTAGTGGTTAAGACACCAGTTCTGATAATCAGAAGATCAGAAGGTTGGCAGGTAGAGGCCTGAGTGCTGCATGATGGGGTGAGCTCCTGTTACTAGTCCCAGCTTCTGCCAACATAGCAGTTCAAAAGCAGAAAACAAGTATATCCCCCCCCCGCACCCATTCACTCCAGAAGCCTCTAGATACCAGCTTACTGCTAGTTTTGGAAATCTAGTTCAGAAGCAGCAGAAGCAGTGATAACACAATGAAACATCACATCTTCACTCAGTTGTTCTATTTCCCATCTTGATATCTTCACTGCCATGGTTTCTTCATAAAGAAAAATATTATCAGAAAACTGGATTTAGAAGACTGCAGTTATTTATACCTGCCATTCCACCACAACTTCAAATACAGTTTTCTATTATTTTTTGAGACTTATTCTAGGAAGCAAAACTGGGTCAATGCTGCAGGGCTGGAAATGAATTCCAAGAGTGAGTAATGACTGAAGGAGAGAAGAACATAATCCTTTCTGGAGACACAACCTAATGAGAGACATGCAGGCAGCAATGAGTAGAAATACTTCTAAAAAAAAACAGTCAGCACTTCTAATAAAGCTGATGACATGACTGGTCTTTATCCATGCATGGTAGTGGTGCTGCCAATTTGCAAGCTAAGCATGTTCAGTGTTGGAACTCAGATTCCCATATACACACTGCAGATGTTTTGACGACCCTCAAGCAAACCTATTATGGGGTTTTCTTGGCAAGATTTGTTCAGAGGAGGTTTGCCATAGCCTCCCCTGAGGCTGAGAGCATGTGACTTGCCCAAGGTCACAGAGTCGGTTTAATGTCTGAGCAGGGAATCAAACCCTGGTCTCTAGAATCATAGTCCAACATTCAAACCACTACGCCACCTGCTTCCTATTATATGGCCAGTTTTATCACTGTGACATTTTAGTGTTTTCATCCAATATGTTTCTTATGTATTTGTATCTTTGGTTCTGTGGCAGTTTGCATTTTCCAAAAACGCACAACAAAATGTTCCGTAGATTAGTCAGGAACTTGCTACCAACTGTGTCAGGAAAGAGATGAATCAAACATGGTTTCTGTAGCCATCAAAGCATTTGCTTCACACCCATGCACAAAAACTGTAGCCTCTCACAGCCATCACGAACACCGAGGAATGGCCAAGCAGGGACACTTCAGCAGGAAGGCTACAGCTTCACAACTCATTCCTTTTGAAGTTCATTTGGGTTTCTAGAAGAAACTGGGCAAGACTTTGTTTTTCTAGGTTTGGTTTGTCCATCCATTTCATTTCCAAGTGAACAAAAGGATCAAACTAAAGCTCTGGCTAAATCTGCACTGAGAGCCGGCGAAATGTAGTGATTTGAGTGTTAAACTATGTCTCTGGAGGCCAGGGTTCAAATCCGGCTCAGCCATGAAAATCCACTGGGTGACCCTGGGCAAGTCACACAATCTCAGCCTCAGAGGAAGGCAATGGCAACCCCTCTCTGAAGAAACTTGCTGAGAAAACCATGTGATAGGTTTGCATTGGAGTTGCCAGAAGTCAGAAGCAATGTGAAGGCACACAACAATAACAAATCTGCACTGCAGAAATAATGCAGTTTGGTATCACTGTAACTGCCATTGCTGAATGCATTGGAATCCTGGGATTTGTAGATGTGGCACCAGAACCCTCAGACAGAGATTACTAAGTATCTCACAAAAGTACAAGTCTCAGAATTCCACTGCATTGAGCCATGGCAGTTAAAGTGGTGTTAAATTGCACTATTATGCAGTTTCCTGTCTCTTCATAGAGTCCAGCTGATGCTACTCTGTTTTTGAGTTGGGATGGAACCTACTGAGGTTGGAGCTCCCTCCTCCTCCTCCTCCTCCTCCTCCTCCTCCTCATGTGAAATCAAGTGAACTCGTGCTGCCCCCTAGAGTTGGTCTCCTGTGAAATGGAAAAAGGGCAGGCAGAGCAGGGTGAGCAGATGTGTCCTCACCACAAAGGAGGACAAGGCACCACAAAATGTAGGATATTCAAGAAAAATGGAATCAAAATCTAAAAGCACTCACAGAAATGTCAATGCATGCTTCTTAATCCTGCTCATAATGGAGGGTAATTTTCAAATTTTCCCTGGACAGAAGGTTGAAATGTAAGACATGTCCTGGAAAGGAAGGATATCTGGTCACCCTGAAGCAGAGGGGAACCTTTTGGGCTCCTTGTAAAGAAGCATGCACATCTTCCCAAATCCCATCCCCTTAAGGCTGAATGGGTAATATTCATGCTAACATATTACTGAATTGGAAGGAAACCCAAGGGCTATGTAGGCAACTTCCCTGCTACACAGGATGCACAGGAAAAGCACTCCTGAGGGGTGTGTGACTATGTAGTGTGCCTTCAAGTCAGTTCCAGCTTATGGCAACACTATCATGGGGTTTTCTTTGCAAGATTTGTTCTGAGGAGGTTTGCCATGGCTTTCTCCTGAGGGAGGCTGAGACTTGCCCAGGATCAAGCAGTTTCTCCCTTTGGCAGACCCTTGCTCCTCCTTCGACTGCTAACAGCGCCCTTCCTGCAAGGCACAAGCCCTCCCCAAAGCCCTTTTCCCAGTCCATGCCTCCTGTCATGGTCCCAGAATCCATAGTTTGTTGTAGCACCAGAGCTCTAACAGAGAAGGCTTAATGTTTCACAAAACTACAAATCCAAGAATACTATAGCACTGAGCCACAGTAGTTAAAGCAGTATTTTTAATACTCCTTACATGCCCCACATATAGCCAAGCTCTTGGCTACCCTCTTGCACAATGAGACAAAAAAAGATAACATTGTGTAAAAAGCAGTAAGCCAGCTCTTTTGGGCTAGTTGGCAAGATTTGTTCAGAGGGGGTTGTCTTTGACTTCCTCTGAGGCTGAGAGAGTGACATGCCTAAGATCTCCCAACAGGTTCCCATAGTTGAGTGTGGATTCAAATCCTACTCTGTAGAGTCATAGTCCATTGCTCAAACAACTATGCCAAGTTGGGTCTTCCTTGATGGGAGTCTGTCCCCCTCAATATCATTTTCCTCTTTTCCTACAACCTTCCACTTTACTAAACATTATTATCTGTTCTAATGAGTCATATAATCCATGTCCAAAGTACAACAGCCACAGCTTGATCATTTTGGCTTCTAGGAGAGTTCAGGCTTGGTTTGCTCTCAGACCCATTTGCCTTTTTGGTGGTCCATGCCATCTGTAGAACCCTACCACACTTCAAATAAATAGATTTTCTTCCTATCAGCTTTCTTCACTTTCAAAACCATACACAGAAATCAGAAATACTATTACAGCATGGATGGTCCTGACTTCAGTATTCAGTGATACAGCTTTTCGGTTGAGGATATAAATGCCAACTTCAATTTAAGTCTCCTAAATATTTGGCACCCACCTCCAGAACATTGTTAAGATTACTCATGCAACAATCCTAAAAGGTTGTAAGAAAAATTCCTCTGGTATTTCTACAAAATAGTGACAGTGAACAAAATCATGGCTCTTGTCCTGTTCTAATTTCAAACAGTATGTTTCACAGATACGCAGATCCCATATCTTACTAAGTTGAATTCAGAGGTTCCCCTTCCTTAAAGGAGTAATTTCTTAGAGAATGAGAACAATTGGGTCTATCTTCCTCTTGCTCTTAAGATAAAGAAGTAAACAGAGAAGCAGGTGGCACTATGGTTCCTAATCTCTACATCTGAAAGCCAGTCTACTCTACAAGAAATTTTGGGTTTTCAAATTAGTAGGCTGCACTTGCCTTTCTCATCGACAAGACGACTTCACAGCAAAGAATCCTATAGGGTCTGCTTTGTTGTGGATCATTTCTCCAATTGACTACTCACCTGTGGACTGAGTAGCTCAAAAGGTGAATTAGAGATGAAATCAGACTGAATGAATAATGCACCCACGAGCCTATTATGGGCTGTCATTTCATACCTCTTTTGTGGAATAAATGATTATTAGCAGAGACCTAGGGAATGTTCTGGTACTACTAAACATATACCAACATTTTTAAATACTTTTGTTTACAATCCACAAGTGTTGTTTTGGGATATGGACATAAATATATACTTTCTCATCCACAATGACTAGATGGAAAAGAATAGGTAACAACACTCAAAGCTGCTGACCAAGAACTCAATTTAATCTATTTAAAATCTATACAAACTAAAGGTGGAACAATATTCTTCTTACAAATATTGCACTGGAAAACAAATAGATAAGTACAACTTTGCCACATCTTATACCCAAAGTTCTCTTATCTTGATTCAGATAGGTTTAAGATGGGACTAGGTATGGAGGAAGAAAAGCAGATCTCTATCTATTAAGTCAAAATAAAGTAACAGCTTAGTCAGGTTTGCTTCCACATAATGCACACAATGCATTAGGTATGAAGTTCTGACCACCAGTTATTTTGCTTGATATTGAGTTGAACCTTCTGTCTTATTTTTTTTTTCTTCGTTGAGGTAGCAGGCATTGCACCTGGGGATTTCTGCATGTTTGCTTTGTCACTGAGCTATGATCTGAAAACCTGATATTTACAAAGCCTTTGTTGTCAAAAAGACAACCATCGTCCTACATTGTTTTTCCACACTTATCCATTATTCAGAGGTACCTGAAAATACAAAGATTCCATTTGCTGTCACCTACTGAGAGACTGTCCTCTTCAAATTTAAGACCTAGCATTCTTAGCTTTCTGCAAAGTAAGAATGGTTTAGTGTGCCAAGGAATGCTACCTGTCCCCAGCATCAATTCAGTATGAGCATTACTACGAACCAGCCTCTTTAATTGTTTGGAAGAGTTTCGATAACATCTGAGACTTATGGAGAAAAGATTCTGTTGTTGTTCTGTACCTTCACGTTGTTATTGATTTATGACAACCCTAAAGTGAGAGCCAATGTAGCATAGTGGTTTGAGTGTTGGATCATGAGCCTGGAGCCTTAAAACCAGGGTTCAATTCCCCCCTCATCCATGGCCTGTTACAGACAGCCAAAATAAAGCTGCTTCGAGTCACTTTGGAGGTATGCTGTTTAAATGATACATGCATCCTAAGAGTCCAGAAGCCGCACCGAAGCCATGTTCCAGTCCTAAGGACTGGAGTGCAGCTTTGGTGCAGCTTCCAGACTCTTAGGATGCATGCATCATTGAAACACCATACCTCCAAAGTGACTCGAAGGAGCTTTATTTTGGCTGTCTGTATAGGGCCCATGTAAACGCATTGGGTGACCTTGGGCAAGTCAAATTCTCTCAGCCACAGGGAAAGGCAATGGCAAACCTCCTCTGAACAAATCTTGCCAAGAAACTCCAATGATATGTTTGCCTTAGGGTTGTCATAAGTCAAACAACTTGACAGCATACCACCAACCACCCTCAGTTAAACCTATCATGTTTATTGGCAAGATTTGTTCAGAGGGGGCCATCCATTGTCTTGCTCTGAAGTTCAGAGAGCATGACTTTTCCAAGGTCTCCCTTTGGATTTCCACTGCTGAGCAGGGATTTAAATCCTGATCTCCCAGAGTCTAGCCCAGCACTCAAACTATGCTGGCTCTTGAATGATTCTTTATCATCTCTCTTTAAAAATGCAGCTTGGTTCACAAAGGTGCTAAGTGAAATATCTGGAACTCAGAATCATAAACATGTTTCAAAGCAAACTATGTAACTCAAAAAGACAATAAACTTCTGGGATTGCATGGCACACAATGCTCTAATTTGTTTTTGGCCATCTGATTTCAGACACTAAAACAGAAATAAATACTACAAAAAATTAAAGGACAGCATGCTGTTCAGGGCTGAAAATACTTCTGAGGCTACAAAAATACAAAGGGTTTTTTTTTAAATGTATTGTATGAGCCTCAGCCAAGAATCACAGCGTTTACTTCAGCTGCTGTCCAAATAAGTGCTGATGGAGCATAATGTTTCAAGTAAACTGTAAAGAGTTGAAAACCTGGGAGCTTCTGCTATTTTATTTTATTATTGGGGGGGGGGGGTAGGGTTTGCAGTATCATGTATATCATAACAATTAACATCAGTCCAGTACTCTCATGATGTCTGTTGGCCACACCATTTGAATCACTCTGAATGGAACATATGCTTGCAGTTGTGACTCTCTTTCCAATTCGTTACCTTGAGTATGCAACATGATGAGAGAAAGGGGATTCATTCACTGAATTACATCACCATATTCTTCTCAGGATCATAAAAGAAAAGAGTGCTGAATGATTTTCTAGGCAAAACCTAAGGAGACTTACAGACACTAAAGAGGAAAGTAAGAGGAAGAGGGGTAAAATGAAACAAGGATGATGCGGGCTCGGGAGCACTTACTAATCAACGTCATCATCATCATCATCATTATTATTATTATTATTATTATTATTATTATTTATATAGTGCTGTAGATTTACACAGCACTGTCAGAATATTTAGCTTTTGGCATGTTTTGGCAATAGCTCAAGTTCTGCCATTTGTGATGGTGTGATAAAGGGATTGTTGTATGCAAGGTAGCAGCTACACAGTTCTAGCCAAGAGAATAGCCTGCAAAATTGTGTCCTCTGCATGCTTTGATAGTCATATTTTAAAAGGCTGTAAAATAGGCAAATAGGAAAATACCTGTTTCAAGTCACAGAAGTATGAAAAAAGTCATTCAGGAGAGGATAGTGTCATCTCAAAACTAGCCTAATAAAGACAATCTACACCACAAAAAGTCAAAACCTGCATTAGTAAGAGGACTGTTTATTCATACTTTCCCTCCGTAACTTTTGTACAGGGAGGCCTTGGCTTTGATTTTTATTTCCTATGGAAAACAGTTCTTTGAAATTCTGTATAAAAATTGTAAGAAATGTCCAATTTCTTGGGAAAACAAATGGTTACACGTTTCTTCACTAACAAGAGAGCTTTGAAGTTTTAGGCTTAATAATAGTGAGTCCCAACTAGAAGAGATATTTAATTAATGGCTCGTAAGAGGTGATTTGCAAAATTCTGGCTTATTCAGAGGTCTAATCTAGCTGAGACTAACTACTATACCGAGGCCATAACATTTTAGAAGCTATCCCCCCTTTGTTTCATAAAGGCATGCCGTTTTAGTATAAATGCTTTGCTACCAATCTTAATAACATTACCAGGGATTTCTGGAATATGTTCACTTATTGAACTGAAATCCAAGTCAGCTCTCCATATCCATGGATTCTTCAGCCATGAATTCAGCCAACCATGGTTCAAAAATATTCACCAAATTAAAAAAAAATCCAAAAAGGAAACATTGATTTTGTCATTTTATGTAAGGGACGTCATTTTACTATGTCACTGCATATAATGGGACTTGAGCATCCATGGATTTTTGTATCCATGGGGGGTCCTGGACCCAAACCCCAATAGATACCGAGGGCCCACCATAACACTAAGAACAGGAGAAAAGCATTTGAAAATCACATTTAAAGAATAAACTGGTTTTCATCTGCAAAGAACTAGATGCTTCTTTTTGTGCTAAAATTATTACAGCCATATCACCCCCTGCAAATCAAAGTCATTAAATAAGGAAAAACTTGAATAATTCTCCAAGATACTAACTTCCAAGAAATATTTAAATTGCATGCCTTTTATCCATCATCAGATTTGTAAACTTAATTTTATCTTAAAACGCAGAACCTCTGTTTGAAACACAGCAAGGGGGATGCTGTTTTGCTCGGGAAAAGACAATGAAAGGTCTTTACTAATTCTGAAGGTATTTTTCATCATCTAAAGAGCTCAGTTTCATAGCTCACAGAGAGATAAATGAAATTGGCAGATTATGAAAGGAAGGAGGACAAAAGTATCTTCTTCACAGTGAACTCGCAGGGGGTGTACCCAGCTGACTCACTACATTCAGTCAGCAGCAATAAAGATGGCTTAATCAATACCCTTCAGCATAATATTTCCGCTGAAGGATTCTTATGTTGCCATTTGTAAACAGAAGACATTCACTGTTCTCCATTATTACTCCTGCTGCAATTATATCCATTTTTAATGTGCAGAATTTCTTGAAATCAGATCACAGGTGACTTCTCATGCATCTCAAGAAGTCAAAGAGATTGTTAAAACTCAGCAACAAAGAACTCATTCAGTCCACAGGCCTAACATTCCGACTTTTCATTGCTGGCACTTTTAGGAAAATACTGTCATATGCCAAAGGACTTGTACCTCTTGGTTATACCTGGCAGTAGGTCTTGGTATAGCAAACATTCACTTTACACCCAATGGCAATTGAGATTGTCAGCATCATTAGCTTTACCAAAAAAAGGGGGGGCAAGGAGTTTGCTTCCCTTAATTTGTCCCTCATCAATATACCTCCTGGAGAATGATCAAAATATATTTAATTTAAGCATGAACCAAAGGCGGGCAAGGCTAGGTTTTCCAAAAGCACAAGTGACAGACAGGCAAAACAACATTCAAGTAAAACAACAGCTTTCATGGTGAGAAAGGTGGGAGAAGCCCTGTTGTCTACTTAAGTTTAATGGCAAACCTAGAATGTTGTGACAGATCTTTCTCATCACAAAGATCCACTACTCTAGAAATTTCCATTTGGGTCATTTGTGCCTTTGAAAGTCTTCATGTTGAATTAAGATAATGAATATTATGAATCCCATCAATCTGTCATGGAGGCGAAAATGAAGTTCCATTCCCATTTGCTTTTAGTCTCTGACCACTTTTCCCAACCAACCCACTCCCCCCCCCACCACAAATATGGTATAAAGTTGAGGCACAGGTGGTTAAGGATGAGTCTGGACATGGTCCGATCTAGCTGCTTCTTGTACAGGGAGGTTTCCTGGTGGTAATGGCTGAACACCCCCTTCTGGATGACTCTGAACATTTGCAATGGGTTGTTCCCCAGCTGTAAAAGAAAATATGAAAAAGTTTGTTAATTCTGTAAAACAATTCCTTAGTAATCCATATCTAAGTCTCTTTTTTTCCAAGTTTGAGAAAAATGCATGGAAGTATTTATGTAATTTAATTCATTTTGGAAAACAGAATGACCACATCGCTTGCTGTGTGTATGTGTAAGCAACACACAGACTTACTTCATTAGTGAGCTAGCTCTGCACGTGAAAGTAATACTAACTCCTCCATAAAAGTGAATGAGGAAGCCCACTTGTGCAAGAATTTTATTGTCTCCACCCTAAAGAACAAAGATGGGTCATTTTTCTAAAACATAGGTCATCAGAAATCTTTTGATTAACAATAGTTGTAAAACATCTACTCAAAGAAGAAAATTTCAAAACAAGGGAGCAACCACTAAGAATGATATGCCCTTGTCATTCAATATGGTGTATCAAGAATAATCTCTGCTTCAAACATACAGTGCATACAAACAAACTGTTAGATGTGACATAGTTCCAAGATGTTCAGGAAGCTACATAGGCCAGAAGTACCTTCATATAGTTTTGGCTGGGCCCTTTTTTAGAGAAGATGTTTGGCCACAATGACATGCCTTACTCAATTGCCATTTTGATAACTTTCTATATGTCCTATGCATCCTGGCCCTTGAAGAGCATTTGGAAACTCAAAACAGGTAAAATTCAAGCTGGTGGTTTTCATTTTAGTGGACTTGTGAACTGCCCTCAGCTTTAGGGGATAGTGCAAAACCCCTGAACAGATTAAACTTTGATAGCTCCTTTAAAGTTCAGATTAAAACCCAGAGCAGATTTACTACCAAGCGACAAGGATGTGACCACATGCTACTGGTGCTATAAAGCTTATGGAAAGGTTATTTGAAAAACCAACTCCTGTCATACGAGCCTGTCTATAAATTATCATCCCCTTCTAGGCCCTGCTGAATGTATGTCCTACCACCAAAAGAAGTTAGGTCACAGAGAACACAGGACAGGACCTTTTCTATGACAGCACACTAATTGTGGCATTCCCTCCCACAGGTTAGAATAGCCCTCTCTCTGCTTGGTTTTCAGGTGAGCACTGAGTCATCTATCTATAATCAGAGATCAAAGACCACAGATGCTGGGTTCAAATGCTTTTCAACTAACCATGGGCAGGTTTCAGGAAACAAAAGATAAAAGAAACATAAGATACAACATATTTGTAACAGCCAACTAGACTGCTTACAGATGATTAAATTCATTAAACTCTGCTCCTAAGGAAAGGTTTGTGTGAAGCTAGTTATTACTGGGACCCTTGTCCTGGTTTCTATAATCAGTTTATTGCATCTCTTATACAACTGTTAGTGTTTCCAGCATTTATATTAATTCTAATATTTAGACATTGCTCTCCTGGATCCCTGGTATAAACTAGTGTATATTGCAGAAATCTGAAAAAGCATAATCTCTTATCTTTTCCTGACTGTAGCCAAACATTGCCTAAGTACCCTTTCCCACAACACTAACTGACTTTGGGGTTACACTCCAGCTCTGAGAAGCAGCCAGCTGCAGGGGATCAAAGTGCTACTCCAGCACAATTGTACAAGCAACCATGATACTCTGCCTGCACAATGTAGGAGTAACCTCAGGTTAATCCAGCATATCTCATCAACAGGCCTATATGCATTAATTTCTTCTTCTGTTAGTTTTTTGCAGAGTAAAAATTAAGCTTATTTTTTCAAAGAAGGTGATCAAGTATTTAACAGAGAAATCATATCAACTTTTTTAAAATTAGAAAATCTACAAATACTTGTTTATTAATAAACACTGCTTTTAAGGTACTCTATCACAAGGGAGCACACAATAAAGATCTATTTTTAAAAAGTCAATAGAACATGTATAATCCCACCTATGGGCACACACACAAGTTGCCTATTGCACTGCTAAAATGATTTTAAAAACATACAACAGAGGAGTTATATTTAGTTTATATATGGAAAGAAACCAGTCTCAGGCTTCTGTCAGACATCTTCAATTCCAGTCTAATGAGCTGGCAATTTCTCTCTATTATCTGCAATACATCTAGTGCCAAGTTATTCATTCGACTTTGTGTTTGGTTATTTGTTTGACTCAGGGGGCATGAATAATTTCTTCCTAAGTAATGAGCACCATCATTAATGGTAAGTTTAATCAATAGTAGTGAGATGTAATGTCTTGTCTCTTGTCCAGCACAAATGAATTTAATCACAGGAACAGGAATTTGCTGGTATAGTATAGCCCAAAGGACCCCAAAGTCATCTGTGACTAAAATCAGAGGTAAGATTATTTTTCAAGCTTGAAACATTGGATACATATCCATCTGCAGAAATATATTGCCCTATGTCATTGTGGAAAGAGCTTGGAAAAGCTCCTTTTGGGGGCTTCCCCTTCCAGTTTGGCTTTCCAAGCTTTCTGCTGGGTCCTCCTAAAAGCCAGACAGGCATCTTTGGGAGTATTTGAGGGCAGAGGATATCCCAAATTAGCTTATCTATGGATTTATTTTAAATATCCTATTCTACCTGCCCTAAACCACCGGTTTTTAAACATTTATTTAAAGACATGAAGATAAAATAAAAATAAATGTTTCAAAAAAAATCAGCAGGCAAAAATGCCTGATCATGATCTGTTGGAAGGCCCAGAGTGGGCAGTCCAAGCACTGTCCTTATCATTAGCTATGCTGGCCAGGGCTGCTAGTCCAACAACATGTGGAAGTCCCTATGATTCCAAAAGTAGGCTATAGAATGCTGGAAAAGATGACAAAAGAAAAGTGAGTGTTTCTGTGTTCCTGTTTGTGATGGGGTTCTTTGTTTTGGAAAATGCTTGAAAAAAGTAAAATGTAAAGAGAGAGATGTGGGTGTAAAATGGGAAATAATGTACTCACGGGGTTGAAATTTCAGCTCTCCATCTGGTCCTGAGGAAGGATGCCCTTGTTGTAACTTCTTCTTTTCCATTTGTTGAACAGCCTGTTGGATAATGGAAAAATATGTATGTAATGAAATGCAAAATATCTAAAGAAAGGTGCATCAGCATGTTCATTTTAAACACTGTAACTGGAGGCTGTTCTACTGTATCTTAATTGTGGATATAGCCAAACACCTTCCTAACCTGGGGGACAACTAATAGTTTGAGAAGATCAAGATGGTAAAAACATGAGTCTCTTCATTCCCTAATTCACAATGACACGGGAATATTGGAGAATGTCCAGTGAGCCCAAGAAAAGAGTCTCACATTTTCCCATCTACTGAGTGTATTCTTTTTCTGTAGGATAAATTACACTGCAGTGACAAACAGTACACATGCAGAAGTCATTTCTCAGGTCAGACCATCTAGCTCAGTACTGCCAACTATTTATATTTTATTTTGTTGATATTCCACCTTTTATGCTGGAACCCATAACAAATAATAATAATAATAATAAAAAAAAAATTAAAGCAAGTTATGATATTGAAATGCAGTCAAAGGGACTACACTGAAACAACCAAATTAAAAAAAAATTTAAGACATCAAGGAAAAGTATAGCATCCACAGCAGATAGTCAGTCACCAAAAGTGAACAGCTCTCCATGATCTTGGGCAGCGATCTTTTCAGGCCATGCTACTCAAGGTCATTTCAGGCAACCCAGGAACAGACCTGCATGCATGGAGATATTGCTCCTTCCCAGTATTAACATGTCTAGTTCTTCTTAACAGGAGAATCAGCTAAAACCTTCCAAATGTTGTATATTTTCAAAACAAATGTAATTAATTGGTCATCCATACCTCAATTAAACCCTCTGACAAAGAAGCCCCCAAAGTGTTTTAAAAACCCTCCTTCCTCCTTTTCTAGCTAGAAGTTTTAGTAGCATCAACACAGGGAGGATGGTGAAGGAAGGTGAGAGAGGTGCAGACTTTTAGTGTCAGCTTGTAGTAAAAAATGCAAGAAAAGCTGGAGCTGGGTAAGACTGGGATTTTTTCTAGCCCAGTGATGGCAAGCCTTTTCTGGTCCGTGTGCGGGTGTTCTGTTCCCCAGGAGTGGAGCTACATGCCAGGGGGTGGGATTTACACCCCAGAGGTGGGGCTTCTGCTCTCTGGAGGCACTTTCCCTGACCTCCAGCTGTCTCTGAAAGGTAACTAAAAGCTGGAGAAGGTTCAGGGAGGGGGTGATGTGCGCGTGCAGTCACTTGTCCTCCTCCTGCCCTTCCGCCAGCCTCCAGCTGTCCCTGAGAGACAGCTGGGTGGCAGGAAAGGTCCGTTGGGAGGAGGAGGAGTAGGCCCACGCCCAGTCCTCCTCTCCCTGGACCTTTCCTGACCCATAGCTGTCCCAGATATAGGTGAGGAAGGGCCCGGGGGGGGGCGTGGAGGAGGGGGCACACACCCATTTCTTCTCCCCACAGATCTTTCCTGCCCCCCAGCTGTCTCTCTGGAGGCAGCTGGGGGCAGGGAGGATCCATGGGGAGGAGGAGTGGGTACATACCTGTTCCTCCTCCCCATGGACCTTTCCTGCCACCCAGCTGTTCGTCCAGAGGCAGCTGGAGGCAGGGAAAGGTCTCTGGGGAGGAGCACACTGGTGTGCGCTGGTCACTCTTTTCATGGCCTCCAGCTGTCTCGGAGAGGCAAGTGAATACCGGGAGAGGGCTGGCAGGAGGAAGTAGAGGCATGTGCCTCTGGCTCCTTCTCCCCGGCGCCATTTTCTGGCTTCCAGCTGTCTCGGAGACGGAGCTATCTTGGAGAGACAGCTGGAGGCCGGGAAAAGACCGAGGGGGGGAGGAGGAGGAGGAACAGGCACGTGCGTGCCTGTTGCTCCTTCCCCCTGGCCCATGCCGGGCGAAATGGCATTGCATGCCACCCGTACCATACGTTCCCCATCACGGTTCTAGCCAATCCTACTGTAGCTTCTTTTTTGTGGTGTAGAAACATATTCCTGTTCTTTCCATGTGATTTCTGCTTCTGGCACCAATTTTTCTGTTAAAGTAGTAATGCTCAGGAATAGATGTACCTTGCTAACTGAGGTATACCTGTACTGAATTATTTTAAATCACAAGACACATTTCAACTACTGTAAAAGCACCTGTTCAAGTTCTTGTCTTTGAGCCTGTAAATGATCTTGTTGTCTCTGTAGCTCTTCTTTCTTTTTCTGAAGCTCATATGCTTGCTTCTGCAGTTCATTTTCTTGTTGGGAAATGTGACTTTCAAATTCTTTCAGATCCTCTTCTGTGAACACTTGCTGTTGATCCAAGGTCTAAAGGAAAAGAAGAACCACTTTAAACTCTGCCATGGTGACTTAAATTAAAAACCAAAAATCAGCTATTGTACAGACTTCTATATCCACATTGATGTGTGTGTGCAAGATGCAGTATGTTTGATGATGCCCTTCAGATGTTTTGGACTATACCTCTCAGGAGCCCTAGCCCATTTATATCCAATATTCAAGAAATATACAAACTGTCATCCATAACACCTGAAGGGTAGCATATTGCCTACCATAGTTTTTGGTTATGTGCACACAGCCATTCTTATCAGAAGAAGGTAAGCTGGACTGGTCAAGATTGCCACTCCTTGCCCTCCAATTTCCTGCTCTTTGTGTACATACAATGCACATACCTAGACCACAGCTTGGCTTGGGATAAAAGGGATGAATCAAACTCCAGTTACCCCCCCCCCCCCATACTGGAGTGATGAGCAACAAGTAGGCTCCAGCTTTTCCTGACAAGTGGATCTACCAAGGGCCTCTTGCCGGCAGAAGATACTGCCCTGCGGATCTTGTATACTGGAGGATGTGCTCTGGTATAGAAGCACTGATTATTTATTAAAATGTGCAAAGCTAAGGCAGAAGCAGTGTGTGCATATCTGTAGGTGCTCAAAAATCAGCTTCTGCATATATATCACATTTGTTCTGAAAGTTTAATTATCCACACAACTGACCTTTTGTGCCCTAAGTAACTGGAATTCTCTCTCTTCATAATCTTTCTCAAATGCTGAGAAACATAACTGAATTGTTTGTGACTCCTTCCTCTGCTTAGAGAAGTTACTATAACATCTTGACAAATATAGCAGCATTATAATATTTTAACTGTTCTCAACTACAATCCTTGCTAAAGAAACAAATAGGCAACACAATTCTTGTCCCTTACTTGAAATTTAATGTATTCCTTCATATAATAATTAGGTAGCCCAAAAACTTGCACTAATTCGTTTCCAAATGCTTTTTCAAACAGTAAGATTGTTCCACAAAATGAATTACACACAGAGTCCTTGGACTTGATGTTCAGATTTTATTTTGATATGTCATTAATAATGGCACACAGAAAAATATTGCAAAGGAAGTGGGATGTTTGATCTCAAAGTCTGAGACAAACAGACTGCACATTGTGAAGTCGAAGGCTTTCATGGCCGGCATCCACAGATTTTTGTGGGTTTTTCAGGCTTTGTGGCCATGTTCTAGAAGAGTTTCTTCCTGACGTTTCGCCAGCATCTGGCATTCTCTGAAGATGCCAGCCACAGATGCCGGTGAAACGTCAGGAAGAAACTCTTCTAGAACATGGCCACATAGCCTGAAAAACCCACAAAAAACTAAGACTACACATTATTTTGATCCTGCTTATGACTCCAACATGTTCTACTTGAGGACTGTCATATTACCTCCCAGCTGTCTGGCTCCAAAAACTCTTTTTTCTCTGTAGCTCTGAGGAACTCATCCAAAGTCACTAACCGGTCCTTGTTGATATCAACCTTTTAAAAGTAATAGAAGCAGATATGGATATTATAGGGCAGTGAAGCTGCATTTCTATGTAACTTTGAAGAGACATACTTTTATGTTTACAGAAGTGATACTACAAAAAATCTCCAACTATACATAGTGAGAAACTATATATACTTGATTTCTGAGAGGAAAATATTGCTTAAAGGCATTTCTGAGAGAAAAATGATGGTGAAATTAAATTTCAGAAACATCACACTCAGACATGTCAAATGTATTTCAACAAGATCTGTCTTCCTCATTAGAACAGCTGAAGATGACAGAATAGAAAGACTTTCACCATACCAATTCTTTCCTTTCTCAACAATAATCAGAGATTCTACAATGGAAATCAACAATTAGAGGTTTTTATCAATCACAATTGGAATACTGTATGTGGCTCTATAAGATTTTACAGATATATATGTTCAGTCTTAAATCTTTTTAATTTAAAAAAACCTCACTAAAGATAAAAGGTCTGTACAAATTCAATCATCAAGGAAACCTTTTCATTCAGAGCAATTTTTTAAAAAAATAATAATAATTTATATTTCAAGACTCTGGTTCATGATGGGAAAAATAAAATTTCCACCAGTGTATGGGGAAAATTATTTTATTCTGCAATCTGTGAACAATTATCTATCTTTATCCACTGCCACAATCTAATAAAAACACCTGAATATTTAAAAAAAACCAACAGTAACATCTGGCTTGAACATATGAAATATGAGTGCTTGTATTTAAAACAAACTAGGGAAAGCTGTTACAGATTGGTCAAATCTTTTCCAAAAAACAAATAAACGAAAAACACAAACCTTGAGCATAATAGAGAATCTGTTTTTTTAAAACAAACTGGGAAAAGCTGTTACAGACTGCTGATATATATTAATGTTTCATTTGCTGGTATGGGTACACGAGGCAAAGCACTTGTGCTGTATATTATGGTATATTTTCAGTACTAATTTCCTGAGTTACTGTTGATCAGACTTCATTCCTGCTTTGCTATTTTGAAATTATCACTATTGCTCAATTGAATACTTACATACATGTGTCCAATGTACACTATAAATAAAACATAACTATCCATTAGCTCTTTAAACCTGAGGGCTTGCCCACAAGCACAAATAATCCTTCTGTTTGTGGACAGAGGAACACTCATATTGTTTTTTTAAAACCCCTGCCTTTCCCTTTCTCTTTCCCTTTCCCTTCTTAGTGTTCTTTGCATTTGAACCAAACACCAGGACAGTCCTGATAATGGAGTTTTGGAAGCCTTAATATCCTCAGTCTAACCTTTCAGTACTTCAACTATGAAATGAGTACAACTTGACCAAGCAGATTTCCCCATTCCTTGTTATGGTGCATAATGATCAAGCTATGCTAAAGAGCAGGAGAAACACGTTCTGTCCTGAACTGTGGGCATTCCTTCACACAAAGGCCCCAGTACTAGGGACCATCAGTAAGAATTCTCATAATGGTAGAATTCATGTTTGTCTGTGTTCATCTGGAAAATCAGTCTGCAAAAGGATCCTGTAGCACCTAAGATGACAAGCAGCTAGAAGAAATCCCATTATAATCACAGGCACTGAAGCCAGTCATATACAAACTTACCTTCTTTATGTTTTCCATTTGCCTCTGTGCCCAGTGATGAATAGGACAGTTTATAATTTGCAAAGAAAAAGCATTATGTGAACTGGCCATAACTTCTATTGAAATACTTGTAATAACAGCAGAATTATGTGCATGACTGCTTTTTAAAAACATGTTTCCTTGACCTTACCTCATTCATGACATGCTCTCTCATTCGTAACCTCTCTTCTTCCATCTCTACCATGTCATCCTCTTCATTTTTGGGATCATACACTTTCTCTAGCTAAAAGAAGAGTCATTAATAAACTTAAGGAATGTAGTAATTTGAAGTAGATTATTCACAATTCTTATTGTTAAACTATGCAATATGGTGAATATATTTGGCTCCTATTTTCAAACCACAGAACAATAAATTAATGTTTTCTGTGAGTTATATGTATCTGTAGCTAACAACAAACATGTAGTTTCCGCCTTCCATTCACTGAATTGACTTAAATCTTTGGTTTCTTCAGAAAGGACTGATTGTATCTGCTGAGTATTTGGTTTTTGAATCCCATTTAGACAAATGTAAGCACCCTGAGATGGATGAGGGTCATGGTAAAGACAGGCCCTCCTCTTAGCAATCCAGAAAAGGGATTCCATCTTCTCTCACACACTACGTATATTTATGGTCCCTGAAGGGCTCTACAGAGTGAATGTTCCCCCTCCCCACAAAAACAAGTTATCTACCCTAATGTATAGACTTTATTGCATGGATTTCTAAAATGTTAGGATAAATCTACACCTAAAGCCAGTTCAGAAATGTAGTACTATGGAAATGATACCCTCCTGAATACATTAACTCATAAACCATTCTTTGCCTATTCTGATTGTAAATATCAGAAACATGATGAATTGCCAATGATTATGAGTAATTTGTAAAACTTTATTGATTACACACACACATGTGCATAACATTTTTTATATTTTGCTGAACGGAATTCTTAAACTGAGATAGAAAAATACTAGTATAGTTGCCATTTTTATACAGAGGTAGTGTGATAGCCAGTGTGGTGCTGTAGTTTGAATGTTGGACAATGATTCTGGAGACTAGGGTTCGATTCCCAGCTTGGCCATGAAACCCCCTGGGGTGACCTTGGGCAAGTCACACTCTCTCAGCCTCTGATCAAATCTTGCAACAACAAAAAAGATAGACCCACCTTAGGGTCGCCATAAACGACTTTAAGGCACACAACACACACACACACAACTGTAAAAAAAAACCACTTCAGTGCAATGTATATACTCATTAAGCAGGCTTAGGACACCAGTGTCCTATACCAACAGCCCATACCTAGACCACTCTGGTGCATATGATGTACCTCAATTGTACATATTTACCTCTTTAGTAAATAGGGCTTCTAACTCCTGCTCGTCCAGAAAACCATCAGTATTGACATCTATAAAAAGTAAAACACTTGTAAATGATAGGTTTTGTAAAAAAACAACAAAAAACTACTACACCCATGCACAAGAGGTCTAATCATCCAATAAAAGCCCACAATATTAAGTTAACATTTCTGCCTAATACTGAGCAGAGCATCCACAGAGATTCTCATATCCAGCTGTTCAGACTTTTTGCCTCATCATTTCTGCTAACTAATTGGTTTTTCAATCCCATTTGGACAAATGTAAGCACTCTCTTTTATTTAGCAAAGTAAACCCAGAGGCTTTGAAAATTCTGCTCCCCAAACTTATACTCTCTCATAATGAGACTGCATACCTACAAAATGCTCAAAATCTTAAGTGAATAATATTTAAATAAAATTTAGAATTTGTATACTAGCAGCTTGATGGGGGAAAGGGGGCCCTTCTCTCCTCAGTAGTGTTGCCAGTTATAGGGTGTTGCCACATTATGGGATAAATCCATTTATTTGCCCTAAGAAGAAGCAATGTTGCTACTTGTACTCTCTAAGCTTTAGTATAAACTTTTAGACAATAAACATTAGACAGTTCATGTAGCATCTTTCCTTCTTTCATGCATCTAATGAAGTCATAAAAGTAAATGCCATAACAGATCAGACTGTAAAGTGTCAGAAGACTCAACAAAAGATACTCTTGCAGTATCATTGAAGATTCTATTTTAAAGTAAATCTTATGTTTCTCACCATGCAACTTGAAAAAGGTCTTTGGATCAAAGTCATTGGGGTCTAACCCATCTGCTTCCTCCCATACCTCTTTCAATTGGTCTTTGCTTCCCTGTAAATTGATCATAAATAATAAATAAATAATAATTATATAAATTATTTCACATATTTCTTGCTGTCACATAATACTACATCAACTCTGAATCTAGTATGGTTTGTTATTGAAAAAAGATTATCTGGATTTTGACATTCTTCTTAGATATTACCTGTCTAAGAAAAATGTCAAAATCCAGATAATCTTTTTTTCAACAACAAACCACATTAGATTCAGAACATTAATAGAGTTCCTGCTGAAAAGAAAAGGAGAGGTTATCTCTAATCTTCCATCCCTTTGCACCTTCCCAAAATCAGTTCTGGATGCTTGTGGATCATCCAGAACAGTATGGGAAATGACATAAGCAAACTGCAGGGGGACTACTTCTTCTAACAAGGACATCTGCAGGATTTGGTTCCTTATGTAAACAGAAGGAATCCTTCCATTCAAATAAGGGATCCAAATCTTATCTCTGTAATTCAGAATCCAAGTCTGAAGATACATTAGCACCATCATCTCCATCACTCTTACCAGAGAATAATTTTTAAAAGGTGAAACATTATGTTCAATTGCTGCAATAGTACTAGCCCTAATAATATAAACAATTTGAAATATTCTGCAGTGCCACTCTTGATGAACCCCATGGTAAAAGAACAGAATAGTGTATTTCACACTCTCCATGAAAAAAAAAACTGTAAACATAACAGCCAAAAATTAAAGAGTGTATTTAAGGAAATAGAAACTTCTAGACCCTTTTGGAAAAGGTTTTAATTAAACAGGAAATAGTGGGAAGGAAGCATATAAAATGGAATTCAACTTTAGTGTTAGTGAAGTCAATAGCAAAAGTATGTAAGGTCAAGAGCTAAGCCACCTCATAACTTCATAATTTTTTTAAAAAAATTCCCGTTATTTCCATTTTCATTAAAATATAAGAAATACACCTTCAGAAAATAGTTTAGATATAAACAGTGTTCTTACAGGATGGTTAACTTTGGGGTGATCACCATGCTTTTTCTTCATTTCTTCAAACTTGGATTCTTCTTGGTGTCGCTTTTCTTCATCCAGTGTTTTTAAATATTCTCTTCTTTCATGTTCTTTCATCATTTCATACTTCTTAAACTCCTCGTGGCGAGCTTTGTCATAGTTTTCTAAGTCACTTGTGGCCTGCAAATAAAAAAAATTAAAAAAAGACTAATAAGAATGTGTTTGTTTCCTTTCGCTCCAGTATAGTCTTCATATACATTTGCTCCACCACTTAACAGCTATAACCTTTCCCTTCATTTTCCACATGAAAGAAAAAGCAGACACAATCTGGTTTAGAAAACCCTGTCTTGGGTGACTTACCACTATAAAGCTCAGGAGGTCTTCATCTATGGCTAAAAGAGCTGGATAGTTATTATAGCTTGAGTCACTATATTTTGTGCCAAAATGTTAGGAGTCAGATTCTCAGGGCTGGTGATGGGATTTTGGGGGGCCCTTACACAACAATCAACTGGTGGCCCTCTTAAACCTACCAAATACAAAAATATTTTTAGGGGTCAGAAGTTTAAAGCAATACTTAAAGACCAATAAAACTGCCAAGAACTGCTATTTCTGTATTCCATCACAACCTGGACACCAGTGCTGTTGGTCCATCATTGCTTTATCCTAGGTCAATGAACTCAACTGCCTGATATTTTCTTTTTTAAAATCATTCTATCTCTATGTCTATGGGCATGCAACCAGTCCTTCTCCTTTTGACACATGAGTGGGCCCCTGAAAAACTGAGAGTCTTCAAGTGACTGCCCACTCTGGTGTTGGACAAACAGATTTTGATCTTGGGTAGTTATGACTACATGTTGAGAGACTAAAAGCCTTTTTTTTCTGGATGAATTTTTGCATCACTGGAAGGGCAACATGTTCTCTCAGCTGCTCAGAAATTATGGAAATGTGTCAACTGAATAAGCAACATTTATGGCAAATCTATTTAGTATCTCCAAATTATATTAAAAGGTGTAGCAATTAAAAAGTTTTACTGTATTGCAGAGACAAGATTTATTATGTTAATGGCAATTATAAGTTGATCTACACATACAGAAAATGTGTGTGATGTAGCTCTCTTGAGTCAGTATCACAGCAAAAATCCACTTCTGAATAATAGCCTATTGTCAAAAAGGACAGTATGCAAAGGGATCTTGCTGTACCTTTGAGACTAACTGAAAGATAGAATTGGTAGCACGAGACTATTTCTTCAGATGCATGTGGTGGAGTGAAAAGCCCAGGGACATACCTATATGTGTGAGAATGTTACTTAGCTACAGAAAAACACAAACACAGATGTGGACTCATGTGCAAAGCCTTGCCACAAACCCAGATGCCAATTCTGCCCACACATCTATTCAGGAAATGTCATCACAGCACCTAATGACATCACCTATAATATTAGGGGGACTTTTACTGCTTATCCTCCAATGTAATTTATGCCATAGTATGTCAGCAATGCCCTTCAGCACTCTACATTGCGCAAACAGACAGGGCCCTGCGCCAGAGGATAAATGGACATAAATCAGACATTAGGAACAGGAATATACAAAAACTGGTTGCAGACTAATTCAATCTTCCTGGGCATTCTATCTCAGACCTTAGTACAAAAAGACAACAAAGGAAGATTGGAAAGAGAAACAGCAGAATTGGAGCATATCAACAAACTGGAGTCCATCAGCAGTGGGTAGAACAGAAACAATGGTTTCCTGGTACACTATAGCAAGCAATCTGGGTACTCATTTTAGCAACCTCAGAAGGATGTGTAACAATCTTTCTTCCTATATGATGAGGCAACAAACTTTCAAATCTCCGGACTCAAATATATAGCTGGTAGCGTGTTCAAAAACTCATCACTTAGGCCAAGCAGATTGACTTTAAATCAACAAAATAAGTTTATTGTATAAACAAAACAGCATAAAAGATTGTCGATAATAAACAGTTGTAAACTTTTTTCTCAATCAATCAATTGTAGAGGTTTCTAGCAACTCGTATTTTAGATTCCACCCTTTTCCCAATCTTTAGACCTTTCCTTGGTCTAAAAGATTAGATTTACTCTTTTAACACCCTGTCCCCTCAGGGACTTCAAGACTATAACCCTCCTCTGGACCAGTCTTTTCCCAACCTTACTCAACCAACCCCCTTCGACTTCTAACCTCGACTTCTACTCCCTTCTCAACTGCCTCTGAATCTTTTATAGCCTCAGCCGGCCTCTGATTGGTTCAGAATCTCTGGCTCCTGATTGGCTGGCTCAAGATTCCGAGCACCACAGGATGCAAGCCTGAGTCAAGCTTGAGTCCTTCTGCTGGTATTGAACTCGCAACCTTATGGTTTAGTGATTGAGTGGCTGCAGTACAGGCATTTAACCACTGAGCCACCAGGGCTCCTACACTACACACGTTATAACATTAGCTAATGCCCCAGCCTTGTAGAGGCTCTCTTGGCCAGTTCAGCACATCTTTTTTGGGCTCCCAGACTACATCCCAACACTCATTCATATGGTTATCTACTAACCTTGACTTTAGGCAATATCCTTGCCTTGTCCTCCAAAGACCATAATTAAAACAGAATTTGTTACTGCATCTCCATATCTGCAAAGTTTTGCATTCCTATGGACATTCTCAGACACAGAGTGCTATATAGTTCTGTCCCTGGGCTTTCCACTCCACCACAAACATCTGAGGAAGGAGGCTCAAGTCTATGAAAGCTCACGCTACCAACATATATCTTTCAGTTGGTTTCAAAGGTGCTGGAAAGATCCCTTTGCATACTGATTTTCCAGACTAATTTAGCTATGTTTTTGAATTTAAAAGGACAGGTTGCTTACCTGTAACTGTAGTTCTTTCAATGGTCATCTGTGTCCTCACACAATTGAGTATTGCCCCCGCACAGATCTATCCACTGAACAGTCCAGAGCTCATTAGCTTCTGGTGGGACCCCTACCCCTTTGGGGACCAGAACAAATAGCACCAAGAGCTACCCCTTTCAGTTCCACCATCTGTCAAGAGTACACCAGACCTGCAGAAAGAGAGGGGAGGAAGAAGGGTTGTGTGAGGGCACAGATGACCACTTTAAGAACTACAGTTACAGGTAAGCAACCTGTCCTCCTTCTTCATGGTCTCTGTGCCTCACAAAATTGGGTGACTACCATACTTTCCAACTGAGGATAGAAGATAGCACTGCCCCTCCAAATGATGTGTAAACCTAAGCTTCGCAATCTATTCAGTAGTGCTGGAAGAAGGTAGATGGGTGAACCAACGTAGCCTCTCAGCAGACTTCTGGCAGGAAAATACCCCTTAGCCATGTATGGAATACAGAGATTGCATGAGTGAAAAGGACCCTAGAGCCCAAGGATTGTGGTTCCTTGGCCAGCTGGTATGCCAAATTAATAAATCTGAAAACTCATTTGGACAGGCTCTGTGATGAAACAAGGAAGCCCACTTTTTGTCCCCCCATAGAAGAGAAAAAGTGAAAATTTCCTGATAAAAGCGGTATGGGGAGTGTATTATGCCAAAGCTTGCCAAACATCCCAACAATGCAAGGTCTTTTCTAGCTGAGATTAATGGTCCTGATAGAAGGCCAGCAGTGCAATGACTGAGTTAAGGTGGAACAGAGAGACCATCTTAGATAGGAATGCTGGGTCAAAGTGAAGCACCACTTTGTCCTAACGAAAATCAGATAGGACTGGTCTGCCCATAGAGCAAAATGTTCACCAGACTGTTTGGCAAAAGTAATAGCCACCAGAAAAACAGTCTTAAATGTGATGAGTTGCAGATCTGTGTTGTAGTCAACAGCTCAAAAGGCTTCTGCATCAGCTGAAACAGAATGAGTGAAAGAGACCAAGAGGGGACAAAGCTCTTGAAAGGCAGGTAGAGGTAGGATAAATCATACAAAAACTGTCAGTCACACTTCTGCATAGCAATCAAGCTGGATGGGCAGGTAGTTTATACACCACTGTGGTCACCAGGTAGACTTGCAAGAAAAAGAGAGACCTGCCTCCTTCAAATGTAGTAAGAAAACCATCAATGGCAGAATCAGACCTGGATGAAGAAGCAAAAACACTCCCATTTTAGGAACAAAGAATCTGTGCCAAGTAAAGGGTTTACACGTGGCCTGTGGAATGAACTGGATGTAAGTGTCTAAAGCCTCCAAAGTCTCCAAGCTGGTAGATGGAGCAGCTTGAGATCTGGGTATCTCTCTCTGCCTTGCATCTGAGTGCACAGAGTGAGTGTGGGAGCTGGAGGTATTCTTGGGGAGACATTTGCGGGAGTGTTGCATACCAGGGCTGCTTAGGATCCATCCTTCTGAATCCTGACCTCATGATCAGGGAAAAGGACAGGAGGTACAGCAGGGATCCCATCCAGTATAGAAGAAGCATATCCCATAGAGAGTTGTGGCTGCAACCCATCCACTGCAGAAAAGTTTGCTTTTGTAGTTCTGTCTGGAAGAGAACAGATCTATCAATGGATGGTCCCAATGGCGCAAGATCAGGTTGAAAACCTGATGGGACAGGGACAACATGTGCACTTCTGCAATCCCTTGATTGAGAGTCTGCTAGAAGTTTGTCTTATCCATCCATGTGCAGAACCAACAGGAAGATGTATCTGTCAGTGCATCAGTCCCACAGGTATGTGGCAGTCTTCCTGTTGAAAAGGCCCTCTCCATCTAAAGCAAGGTACTTTATCCTCCTTCTGGTATCCTTGGTGAGACCAGCTAACTTCAACTTGGTATAACACAGTAGGCTGACAGATGTTGCCATAATCTTCATGGCACAGTCCACACCATGGTGTGCAGCACAGATTTCCCAAGCTGCCAACCAATGTGCCTCCTGCTGGAAGAGGACAGCCAAATTCCTCTGGTTATCTGACAAGTATGGAATGAAAGACAGCATCTTTTACCAGAGAAACTGCTGATACTTCACCATGCAGGCTTGGTATTTGGTTACTCGGATTGCCAGCACCACACACTAATAGAACCATCTCCCAAACATGTCAAGGCAGTGCCCTTCCCTGTCCAGTAGAGTGGACTGAATTTACAGAGGATGTAGACGAAGAGGCCTCTAGTACATTTGAGCTGGGGACTAGGTAGGTAAAAAGGAAGGAGATCCTTGCCTGATGCACCTTGTAGGGACTCTCAAGATGCCTTGCTGTCACAGGAGGACCAATGAAGGTTTAGACCAAGATTGTTTCATGAGGTCTAATACAGCTGATATAAGGAAAAACATGGCCAGTGTAGAACCCTGTACATCTATATCAGCAGAAGGGTGGGCTGATTCTTAATCTCCAGGGCCAGCAGGTTCACCATCCTTCTGATTAGCTCCACATATGGGCAAAGATCTTCAGTCGATGACAGGTGTGATGTCACCAACCTCATTTGTGGGAGAAGGGGTGAAGGAGACTCTGGACAACTACACCCTCACCCTCATGCCCCAAAGATTCAAGGAAGCTGGTATCAAGTGTTGGGTAACTCAGTCAAGCCCAGATGGAGATAAGAAACAGACAGCTGTGTCTATAGCATAGCCAGTGATTCCAGTACAAGCGGAGTTGCTAAATTATCTTCCTGGTGTGGAGGATGAAGTTTCGATGTAGAAGCCACTTCCCGGTCTGGCAGTAGGAAGACTGTAGCTGAAACAGTTCCCCAGACTGATGATGTGGCAATTGTGGTTACTGGTACCAGATCAGTGAGCTGGCCTGGAGGCCTCGATACCATAGCCACTGGAAACATTTGCTGAGGGTGAAAGGAAGCTGAGGGAGAGGTCCATGACCTGGACCAGGACTGATGTGTCCCAGTCTAACAGACAGAAGAGACACAAGACATTACGACCTGAGGAAAATGAAGCAGAGGACAGAATAGGGGAATTTCAGCACAAAATAAGTAAAGAGATAGTAGAGGAATACCTTGTTAATCGAAATGAATTTAAATCTCCAGGACCAGATGAACTACATCCAAGGGTACTAAAAGAACTGGCAAATGTAATATCCGAGTCATTGGCAATCATATTTGAAAACTCCTGGAAAACAGGAGAAATCCCAGCAGACTGGCGGAGGGCAAACGTTGTCCCCATCTTCAAAAAGGGGAAAAAAGAGGATCCCAACAATTATCGTTCAGTTAGTCTGACATCAATACCAGGAAAGATTCTGGAGCAGATCATTAAACAGAGAGTCTGTGAACATCTAGAAGGCAATGCCATATCACAAAAGTCAACATGGGTTTCAGAGAAACAAGTCACGCCAGACAAATCTGACCTCTTTCTTTGATAAAATTACCAGCTTGGTAGATGAAGTGAATGCTGTGGATATAGTATATCTTGATTTCCGTAAGGCCTTTGACAAGGTTCCCCATGACATTCTTGCAAACAAGCTTGTAACATGTGGGCTAGACAAAGTAACTGTTACATGGATTTGTAATTGGTTGACTGGCCGAACCCAAAGGGTGCTCAACAATAGCTCTTTTTCATCCTGGAGAGAAGTGACCAGTGGGGTCCCACAGGGCTCTGACCTGGGCCCAATGTTATTCAACATCTTTATCAATGACCTGGATGACAGAATTGGGAGCATATTTATCAAATTTGCAGATGACACCAAATTAGGAGGAATAGCTAATACTCCAGAGGACAGGATCAACATTCAAAATGATCTGAATAGACTAGAAAGCTGGGCCAAAGCTAACAAAATAAAATTCAACACAGAGAAATGTAAGGTACTGCACTTAGGGCAGAAAAATGAAATGCACAGATATAGGATGGGGGACACCTGGCTGAATGAAACTACATGTGAAAGGGATCTGGGAGTCCAAGTAGACCACAAGTTGAACATGAGTCAACAGTGCGATGCGGCAGCAATAAAGGCCAATGCAATTTTAGGCTGCATCAATAAAAGTATAGTGTCTAGATCAAGAGAAGTAATAGTGCCACTGTATTCTGCCTTGGTCAGGCCCCACCTGGAATATTGTGTCCAGTTCTGGGCACCACAATTCAAAAAGGACATTGAGAAACTGGAGCGTGTCCAAAGGAGGGCGACTAAAATGGTGAAAGGTCTGGAAACCTTGCCCTATGAGGAACGACTCAGGGAGCTGGGGATGTTTAGCCTGGAGAAGAGAAGGTTAAGAGGTGATATGATAGCCCTGTTTAAATATTTGAAAGGATGTCATATTGAGGAGGGAGCAAGCTTGTTTTCTGCTGCTCCAGAGAACAGGACCCGGAACAATGGATGCAAGCTACAGGAAAAGAGATGCCACCTCAACATTAGGAAGAACTTCCTGACAGTAAGGGCTGTTCGACAGTGGAACACACTCCCTCGTAGTGTAGTGGAGTCTCCTTCCTTGGAGGTCTTTAAGCATGGCAGGGGGTTGGACTGGATGGCCCGTGCGGTCTCTTCCAACTCTATGATTCTATGACCTAAACCAGTACTAATGCTTGGACTGGTAGATATTTTGATATTTAGCATAGAACTAAGGGATCAGTGTCAATAATCTGGGCAGTTAGTAGTGAGTCTCATGTGATGGAGCCAGCAAATCATCATGCAGTAACTCCATCCAAGGTGGTTCATAGACATAGCAGTTAGAGGCAGGTGACCCCAAGCCCAGACGAAGTTCACAATACCAGTGAGAGTACCAAGGCCAGTCCAAGCCAGAACGATATTGTTGGTGTTGTAGCAACTCCAGGGCATATGCACCCACTTGGTCAAGACAGGTCTTGATCCAATGATGGCTAGTGACACTGAACCATTGAACCACAGCTACGGCTGTGTAGCATATGAGACTGCCTTGAGGAATGGAACCGACAGCGAGGTGGGAGGGCAGGTGGCTGAGGAGAGAGGAGAAGCAGCTGGCACACCTAAAAATGGTTCTCCTAAAAGCTCAGAGCCAGTGGGCTAGTGGTTCCACTGTTCCACAGAAGGCTGGTCATTCTGGATGTGTGCTACATGGGGAACTCCCTGGACTGACTGATCTTCAACTTAAGTGACCTTACTAATACTGGACAAAATTGCAAATCAACACTGGGCCAAGAAAACTCAGTACTGAGGTTGGTCCAATTTTCCTCTTCCCCTTAACTTTAGCCCATCTCTTGTTCTTTTGAAGTGCTGTTGAGTCCACAGAACTTCTTTTGTCCCCTACCAGACTTAGGCTGTATGGGAATGAATCTTCGTGGAGCCTAGGTTGTATCTTGGCTGCTATAAGCCTCCAATGGCTGCATGGAAGGTGCAGATCTGGCTGTTCCCCTGGACAGAAGAATCATGTTTGGTTGGGCTGTGGACAATTTTTACAGATCGACACAGATCTGTAGAGGCTGACAAGTCAGGAAAGGAGAAGCAGGGAAAGGGGCTAACAATTACTACTATCCAATGACTATTTTAAAAAAAATATATGAGGTAAAGCATGTAGAAGAAGAATTAAAAGAGATAAAAAAGAAGGCAAGGCTAAACATCTGAAACTATCCCAGATGAACAGCATGATGGACAAAAAGGAACTGAGGGGTGCTCTTGGCACTATTTATGCTGGCATCCAAAGAGGTGAGGTTCCTGCAGAAAGCTACTAAATTTTGGAATGTTCTGTGAATGGATTTATGCAGGTGCAATACCCAACTGTGTGAGGCGCTGAGACTACAAATAAAAAGTTCTTGTTCATAACATGAGATGCTAGTTTTCCAAGGATTATACCAGTACACACCTAGGGGGTCTGTACCACTTTTTTTTCCTGAACACATACCAGTAATTAGCTTTTAGACAAAGCATAAGAATTATTGTTAATTTAGTATAAATTATGAATCTTCATGGAATTCTGGTAGCTTCCATAGTAATTTAACGTCACATAGCAGCTAACAGGAAAGAATGAAAGAGTGACAGAGGATGCCACAGTAGCATTAACAGCAGTGGGTACTTAGGTTTGTTGTGACTTACAGTCAGAACTGTAAGAAGAAAACAAATTACATTTCAAAATACAGTATCCCTGCAAAAATATCACTCTGAACTCAATAGGGGGAGCTACGCACTCACTATTTCTCAGCCTCTGTCCTTTCCATTTGCAAGAAGGCAAAAATAGCCCTAACTCCTACTGAGATAATCTATTTGCCACACTTTGAAAAGCCTCAAGTAGTATAGAAATGCCAAGTATTTAACTAAATAGTTTTGTCCTTCCAGCTGTCTTACCCAGTTTTTAAAAAATCAGGGCACAGACAAATTTGGTGTCTTTCACATCTGGCAATACTATTACATGCTTTAAGCCCACAAGAAAGGGTCGTGTATATATCTAAAGAACTTATTTTTAAAAAGAAAACAGACCATTAAGCTTTGATTGGCAGATCAATTAACTAATGCTTCAGCTGAGTGATCTATGGAACAGCAATTTTAATCAGGAACAGACCTGTTTATATTATAAGACTATTTTGGCTATGCTAACTTAATTTGAATCACAGACCTTTTTTTTTTAACTGGTAGCTTAGATTTTAATATCATGAAAGAGATAAGCTTTAATAATACGCAAATACATTTTAATGTAATCAAGCAGTTGGTTAAAAGACAGATAATTAATCAACCAAAATTGTTTGATGGCTTGACATCATGTGCATAATACACATGCAGACATATACAGAAACTCACCAAGTTAAAGAAGTCAGAAAAGAAAGCATGTAAGAGCATTAGCTGGCACAGGTCAAAAGAGCATTTAAAGGCACTGGAGAAACTTAGGGCTGCTTATATTGGCATCAGAATGTATGTTACATGCGGCACCAAAAGAAAAATAAACAGACTGTTTTAAAATGCACAAAAAATGTTTTCTGTCGCACAATATTACATTACAGAGCCAACTGGGATTCTTAGACTATGACTCCTACAGTAACTATGAAAGTTATTCAAAATGAAGACAGGGCATGGAAAATGGAGGTTCCACTGTCGAAACACACAGGGAAAAGAGCAAGCAAACCTTCAGAAAAATATCTGCTCAGCACTTACAGTTCTGATTAGCATGTCTAAATCTTTAGCTTCAAAAGTATGAGGGTTGTGGTGGTTCAGATGCTCAAACTGTTTGAGAAGAGCTTGATGGTCTATGCCAGAATCTGAAAACAACCCCCACAAAAAGAGAATCGTTGAAACTATATTTATTAAATACATATGATGCATGAAACACTGTATAGAAGTCAAAGCATATTTTTAAAAACACAACACACATAAGTCGCAATCACAGGAAAATCTCAGGGATAGCATTTAAACTTTATACAATATTTTATAAATGCCACCACTCAAAAGGTCACAATGGTAAAAATGTTTATGTAGGGATTCAGGCCAAAACTTCATGCTGTTTGAGGAGAAGGATATAATGTGGCTGCTATCTCCATGGACTGTATAAAAACTAAAGAGATTCTTTCACCATTGGTGGCGGAATCTCCAGCACGCCTGAAGCAGCAAGCTAGCACAGTCCTTCAGAATCTGTCATTCTTTCATTGCCTTACAACTCTTTTTCATTGCTATGGCTGGCACCTCCTCACTGCTTGCTCAAACAAATGCTGCAATGACAGTAGATTCAAACATGTGTTCTGTGACTAGAACAAGACATAAATAAGCCTCATGCTTGCTTCAATGTACACTTTCCCAACAACAATCTCAAGAATATATTGACAAAAACTGGCTGGATGAGAAGCAAGCATGCTGTTAGTTTGCTACAGCAGCTGACCTGCTCCATCAGGATTAAGGGGATGGAAATGGCTGTAGCATTCCCATCCTCTTAATAGGGGCAGCACAGGAGAAGCAATCAAGGCATATGAGTCCACATTCTTCCAGGATCCAAACCTGTGACTGCTGTCTCACTCTGCCTAATGGCTCTGTATTACACTGTAATTTCAATAGACACAAAATTAAAATGTGTAGTACAGTAGATACATAAAACATGCATTTGGGAATTTATAATTCATCCTAATACCAAGCTTGGGTGGTTGAGCTGATTACCAGTTTTGAAACTAAATATGATCACCTATTCATACAAGTTATTATGGTTACATACTCCTGGGCAATTCCTGAATTATATAGAAGTATTTAAAGTTTAAAATTAAAAAGAACTAAAAACAGCTTGATGATGTCCAGAATCCAAGGACTGGCTACCTGGAAAGGAAATAATTAAAAAGGGGCAGCAGATTGAATAAGGACCTTATCACATTAACAAATAAGCCGTCTTACCTCTTCTAGCTTGAATTCAGGATCTTGGATGCTCCTGGATGTTATCATACCTAAATTGCCACTGATCTAGCCGGGATGCTGCCGCCCAGATGCATCCCTGGTCGAAGCCTTGCTCAGCCAGCCAATTTTTGAAGTCAGAACCTCCCTGACTTAAAAAAAAATGCAGGCTGAGCAAGGCTTCGACCTGGGATGCATCTGGGCAGCGGATCCTGGCTAGATCGGCAGCAATATAGGTATGATAACATCCGGGGACATCTCGGATCCTGCATTTAAGCCAGAAGAGGTAAACTGGCTTATTTGTTAATGCTATAAGATTCTATATGAGAGTGTGCTTAACTTTAGCTATAGTGCTGAGATTAAAAGGAGAAATTCACACCCATGAGGAGGAGTAAGGATTGCTTGCTCTCTGACTTTTAACTGTTCTCAGCAATATTGCATGTACAGAAACCCTGATTATTTCGAACAGACTGTAACCCAATCTGTTTGAAAGAGGTCAGAATTCTGCTGGGCTGAATGGGAGAAACCTTAGGCAGGAAATACTATAAAACATCCCATGTTTTTCCATACTATGTCACAATTGTTACACAGAAAAAATATCCATGCAGCACACAGTTCCTATGTAGATTACTGCATATAGTTTTCTGCTTGCAAATGTGGTGTTTCCCAGTGGTGGAGGGCTAATCATAATTCAATTGTTCTGAACTACATCTTCCCAAATCACTGACCCAATCCCTTACCGCTGACTATGCTGGGTATGGCTTCTGGGAGTTGTCAGCCAAACCATCTGGAGAATGAAAGAATCCCACTTCTGTACACATATGAAGTTCATTCCTTCATAGGATATAAGAAGTCTGTTATACTGCAAGTGGTTTTCATCACAGTGTGTTCTAAAGATGACTAACTGCAGGCCAGAAACAGGGACACTGCTAGCCAGGAATAGCAATAGCAAGTGCATTTCTATACCACTTATCAGTGCACTTAAGCACTCCCCAAGCAGTTTACAATGTGTAGGCCAATTGTCCCCAACAAGCTGGGTACTCATTTTAATGACCTCAGAAGGATGCAAGGCTGAGTTGACCCTGAGCCCCTGGCTGGAATTGAACTCACAACTTTGTGGTTTGTGAGTAAGTGGCTGCAGTACTGGCATTAAACTACTGCACCATCAGGGAAATGGAAATGGATGCTTTAGTCCTATTTATAATTTTTAAAAATATTGCTATTTAAAAGTCTGCTTAGAAGGGGAGGAAAGCATAGTTTTAGCCCTTTCAATGTTGGGCTAGAATCCTGTCACTGCACTATGCAAGTGTAATTACACTGGTGTATGCAGTGGTGGCAAGAAGAAAAAGGTCAAATGCTCAGCCACCACAAAGGAAATAAAGCATTGGAGAAATAGGCAGCTTGTAGATGGCAATTTTCTCTCCCTTCCCTCATCACTGCTGTGGAAGCCTGTAGCACAGAGGGCCAACCGAAATCTGGCTAAGGTGTCTTTTTCTCTGGGTCCTCACTTGAATCTTCTGAATGTTGGCTGAGTAGTGGCATACAAAATGTTGGTATGTTCTGATGTAGAGCTATTCAGATTGGCTGGTAGGCATGGGAACAATGAAAGCAAGACAAAGGGAAAAATCTATAAGTGAGCTGGTCTGGAATGCTTTAGAAAAAAGCATAAAAGTATTCTATAATGTGATCTCCCTTCAAAACGCCTGGCCTTCCATCTTCCAGAAGAATAATTTACTGATGCTAGAAAATGCAAGCATTTCAAACGCTGCACTGAGCCATTTATCTACAGATCATCTTGTATAACGTTTTCCTTTTCCGTACTCTCTGTGCTACATCTGTATGAAAAACTACACCAGCCAGAGTAATGCTGCATTTTAAAAAATGGTACTGTTCTGGTAAGTATTTCAATTGCATAAAAAGCAACATATAGCCTGGATCCACAAGGGGTCTATCCCCAGAATCAGAAAAGGAAGAAAGCCCCCCTCCTTGCCAGAGGCCACCATGCACCCATAAAACCTGCTCCAGAGAACTGGACCAACAAAATGTCTGACAATTTAAACATAAACATTCTAACTGGCATGTCTCTTTCTTTAACCACAAAATAACAAATCATTTATTCTGTGTCTCTTGTTTCCTTGGAGCCAGTTTCTCTTGTTCACCCTGATTCTTCAAAAGGACAGGAATGTGTAATGAGGTCAAGGAAAAGAACAGAACTACTTGCACCTTTTGGTCTCACTTTGCTATTGGTAATATGAGAGACAAATATAATTGTTTATATCAGATGCCAGCCCTTTGCTCAGTCAGTTCTTGCCCATCTTTTCCTGTGTGTTCTTACCTTGAAATGAATCAATCTTGGCTTTAATTAACATCCTTAATCTTGCAACCTCTTGTCTTTTCAGTTCATCCAGCTTTGTTCTTACATGATGACTAACTAAATCTAGTTCTTTGCTTAACTTTCCACTCTGTTAAAACAAACAAAGAATGATAGATGTCACAGTTTCTGATCTAAAATTTACTGTTCAGTCTATGAGTTCTGCATATTCAAGAGACAAATGCTGAAGAATGTCACAATATCAAAAATGGCATGTTGTTAATGGAAGGAAATATCCTGGGCTTGAGGGTGGGCAGCTAAGAAAGGCTCAGATAAAAACATAACATTCATGTTGTTATGAACCTTCAAGTTGATGTTGACTTATGGTGACCCTATCCTTGAGGTTTCCTGGCAAGAACTATTCCAAGATTTGCTACTGCCTTCCTCATACAAGCTCATCCATTGGGTTTCCATGGCTCAGCAGGTATTCAAATCCTGGTGTCCTGAAGTCCTAGTCCAACACTGAATCAGAAACTGTGCAGGCAATTCTCACACAGTTCAAGGAATAGTTGGATCACAAATAGTTCTGGCACATATATGAGAGATGCAAATCTACCAAGCCACTGACTCTTCAATATATCTGCTAAAAGTTGAAGCATGAATAACTAGCAAAGTGTAACTGAACCTAGATGTACCAGTAGGGTTGCCAGAGTAAAAACTGAAGATGGCTCTTGTATCTTTAGTGGCTGTGTAGAAGACAGAATTTCAGCTGGTGTTGCTTTTTACCTGCATGTCAAGCAAAGCCTACTGAAATTTTCCTTGCATGCAACCATTAGTTTACTATGGACTAAGCTGCCATACACACTGATATACACATTGAACTGGAACTCTTGGCAGCAGAATCCATCAATAGCATTTGACATGATTTTACCAGATTAGGTTGCCCACCAGAGAGAGTGATTTGTCAAAGCCTCACTTAACATTAGCTTCAAGGTTTTTCCCACTGTTGGTGCAAGATTTACTATGGGGAAATTGCCATGGGGAAGGGAAATTAGCTCTTTTTAACATCAGCTGTTGACTTTTTGATTTAGGTTCACCCTAGTGTGTTAAGCAAGAAAGCAGTATGTAGGCAGACAAGTTAGACTGCCTTACTATGCCACAGATGGTTTCAATACAGGGCAGGGAATAACCCAAACTCATTATACACACAGCAAGAGGGTGTACAGAAGAAGGTCAGTTCTTATTTAAATTTGGATGGGGGGTAACTGCTCACAAACAGTGGAGGATGGCAATAAGCCAAAGCTACAGTATAGCAAAGGATGTAAGTATCTTCATTACTCTGGTAAACAATCTCGTTGCTTCCTTTGGACCCAAATTCAAAGCAACTATACTGTTCCTTTTTCACTGACTTCCATGGAAACAGAAACATGCACTTCAGGATCAATGTATACTTTTAAAAGTTTGTTTTCATTATATACATCGGTAGGTATGCACATATACAGTAGATGTATGGCCATACACTCTCTCCCCCCCATCTTGGTCATGCTGGAGAGGTTCCTGTTCACTCTAACTCTGTTCTGAGCTGTAATAAAATAGTTGTCTAAGATCTGGATTCAAATAACAGCTTCTAGCCTGAACCTGACATTCACTATATGCAAATAAAGCAATTGAGAGATCAGCAAATTATGTATCAATATCAAATGCATGGACCAAGGTCATCTATTTATTTTTCATGTTTTCAGCTTCTGTACAAGAACAATCTCAATGACACTTGTATTGTTTTGCATGCTCCTGTTAGAAACCAGAGCATCCCAGCTTTTTTTTTAACCAAATGTTGCATGCTTAAGCATTTAAAATACCATTAGATTCAAATGGATAAATTTAAGATTGTAACTATTATTAGTAGTATTGTTATTCTATTTATTTATATCTGGACTTCCTCCCAGTACAGGAACTCAAGGTAGCTAACAACATTTTAAACAGTCTAAGTTAAGTTTAATGTTTAAAAACATTTAAACAATTCAAATAATTAAAACATTACATTATTAAAATTTAAAATGTAAAACTCTTTAAAACAAAAACAAAACAGCACCCATGTCAATATGTGAAAGCCTAGTGGCATAAAAATGTTTTTATCTGCCACTGAAAAGAAAGCAAAGATGGAGCTTGCAAGCAGAAGGCCCGCTCTCTTATTCCCACCATATGTGCCTGAGAGAGTGGTGGGACAGAGAGAAGGGCCTCTCCAGATGATCTCAACACTCCAGTGGGCTCATACAGGGAGATATGGTCCTTCAAATAACCTGGACCCAAGCCATATAGCATTTTATAGGTCAAGACGAGCACTTTATAGAATCATAGAGTTGGAAGAGACGGACTGGCAACCAATGGAGCTGTCACAACTAGGGAGTTGTATGCTTCCTGTAGCCAGGTCCAGTTAACAGCCTGGCCGCAGCTCTTTGAGCCAGCTGAAGTTTCTGAGCTCTTTTCAAAGGCAGCATTACAGTAATTCAGACAAGATGTAACCAAGGCATGTACCACCATGGCCAGATCTGACTTCTCCAGGAATGGGTGCAGCTGGCACACAAGTCTTCGCTGTGCAAAAGCACTCCTGCTTACTGCTTCCAGGCTCAGCACTGAATCCAGAAGTACCCCATCTAACACAGGCTGAATCCCTATTCCCGGATCTGTCTTTTGAGTGACCAGGAGCACCTCTGTCTTGTCTGAATTAAGCCTCAATTTGTTTGCCTTCCATTACAGCGGCCAGACACCAGTTTAGGAGAGGAACACCTTCCTTGGAATTAGGTGGAAAAGAGTGATAGAGCTGGGTATCATCAGCGTACAGGAGACACCTTACTCCAAAACTCCAGACAACCTCTCCCAGAAGTTTCATGTAGATGTTAAAAAGCATAGGGGGCAACACTGAATTGAGGGACCCCACAAGCCAATGGCCAAGGAGTCAAATAGGAATCCCCCAGCACCACCTTCTGAGAGCACCCTTCCAGGAAAGAGTGGAGCCAATGCAGAACAGTACCTCCAAGACCCATCCCAAAGAAGCTACTCAGAAGGATACCATGTTTGATGGTATCAAAAGCCACGCTCTCCCTGTCTAGTTCCCTGAGTAGGTCATCCACCAAGGCAACCAAAGCTGTTTCTGTCCCATAATCACACCTGAAACCAGATTGACATGGATCTAGATACTCCATCTCATCTTAGAACGCCTGGAGTTGGGAAGCCATTTCACTCTTCAGCAACTTGTCCAGAAATGGAAGTTTGGAGATTGGCCTGTAATTATGTAGTACAATAGGATTCAGGGAAGGTTTTTTTTTCAAAAGAGGTTTTACCACAGTCTCCTCCAGGCCTGTTGGGACCCTGCCTTGTTCTAAAGAGGCATTAATTACTTCCCTTACCCACTCCACCAATCCTGCTCTGCCCTGTTTAATAAGCCAGGAAGGGCAAGGATGTAGTATACATGTAGTGGCTGTCACCTCTCCAAGGACCCTGTCCACATCCTGCACAAATTGAAAAGTATCCAACAATACTGGACAAGCAGGAACCAAGGTTATATCCACCTATCAGCAAGAACCTAGCAGCATATTCTAATAATGAATATACTTTACATTTCCATTTATTAAGGCCTGCTGTCATTTTACATACCTTTATTTCTTCTATGTCTGCTGTCTGGAGTTTCTCTCTGAAATGTTTGTCTGTCTCAAGAACATCTATCACTTGTCTGAGGTAAGCATCATAATAAAGCCCAGTATCCTTCAAAAAAATAAATATCATTTCAGTAAAGAAGAAAGAGAGGAACAATGTGTTTCTTTCTCAAATAGATGTTTAAAATTAATTGAGAACCTTAACTCTGATGAGACTCTAAATCCTAACAACTGCTCTCTGTTGTTATTCAAGGATGAAAATCAAAAATGTATTCACAGTGCAAGCATTAACCACAAATACACACATCTTATGGGAAGTTCACTTCTATTTGAACTGCCTTCCTTATTTAACTGGCCTCTTTAAAGAAGCTGTTACTAAACACAGCACAGAAGAGGAATACAACAGACCTATATAGTAGTAAGAAATATATGATACTTTACATACAGTTTCCCTTCCTCTGTTTCTTGCTCCCTTAGAGAAATCAGCTAATTTTAAGACTCAAACCGAATGAGATAATGGGAGATTAGTGGTGATATCTTTCATCCCCCTCCCATAACAGGAGGGATCAAAGAGAAAAGGGAGTCTAATTTTAGGAAAGATCATAAACCCCTATCCCCTGTAATACAGGTACTTTATCACATAGATTTTTTTAGAAAATGAAAAAAAAGATTTTCTCTTAGTTATTCCAAACATATCTTTAGTATCTACCATATATAAAACTGATAAAACATATACTATTTTTTGTTTTAACAGAATTTGAAACTATATTTCATACTTTCTCCCTAGCAAGATTGAAATTTTATTTAAGCCTAAATTAACTTATTTCAAAATCACAAACATCAAAAAAGAAAATACACAAATTAAGCAAATTATCCCTTCTAACTTTTCAGTATAACTACAGTATGGTCTTTATGTCATTTCTTAATCCTCTTCTGCCTTAACATATGGATTTTGGGATGTTTTCCTCCTTGGGCAACTGCAGCATTAGAGGAGGGCAAAACTTAGATTGAAGATTTATATAGTGAATTAGATGGGACTCCTTCACGCTTATTAAAGATTGAGCTCCCCTTAAATTGGCCTACACTCACAGACGACATGCAACAAACCAAGAGCATCACACAGGCTGAAGTTGAAACTTTGGGGGGGGGGGAGATTGTTGTTTTTAAACTATGATTCAAGGTACCTCCACTAACATGGCAGAGGCCATGCTGCCTAGATAATTCTGGAATTGTAGTACAAAATAACTTTTTCAAACTTAGGTTCAAGCCTATCTACCTTGGAGGACATCAGGAGTCAGCTGAGAGTGATCAGCCTCTGAAATTAATAATTAGGGACTGCTTGGCATCTGGAAAATAACACAGTCTACCAGTCTTGCATTATTTAAACTGTATTTTATTTTAACTTATATTGTGAGATGCCTTGGCCTCATGCTGGGAGAAAAGCAGGTTATAAATTAATTGAACAAACAGATCAAATACAAAAGGATTTCAATACAGAGCATCAGTGCTATATATGGCACCATCATCATCATTATTAGCATCACCATTCTCATAAAACATCACCACCTTTATTTATATCCCAATGTTTCATTCAAAATAAGGAATCAATGTACCTTATGAATTAAAACAAATACAGTATAAGATATAAAAAAACATTAAAATGGAATAAAAGTATTAATAACTTTAAAAACAACTAAAAATAAAATGCAATTTAAAAGCAGTACAATTATAAATGGTAGCATTTTATATAAAATGTTTCCTTTAAAAACATTCAGTTTTCAAAAACCTGTCAGAATAAAAAAGTATTTTGCTTACCAACAGAAGGACTAAGAAGAGGATATTCTATCTTCCCTAGCAAGGATGTTCCAGAGCTTAACGGCAGCTGCTGAGAAGGCCCTTATCATGCATATCCACTGGACAAGGCTGTATAACAGAAGGGCCCTTCCTGAGGATCTCAGCAGCTGGGCAGGTTCTTATGGGGAAATACAGTCCAGCAGACAGTCTGGACCTAAGCTTTCAAGCACTCTGAATTGTGCTTAAAAACAAACTAATAGTAAGAGGAACTATAGAATCAAGGGAGTTGCATAGTCCCTGGAAACATACAAACAGTATTATTGCATATATCTTCTAATTTAAAATACTATCAGTTCCGAGTTAATGGTATTATATGTGATTATGATGTTGGCAAAAAAGGTCATTATTTAATTAATTGACTTACCAGATTATCTACTTTTGCGCTTTCTACATGTTCTTCCTCTTTGACTTTTGTCTTGTCAACATCTATAGGTACCGCTTCCAGTGTTATTACAAGATAGGTGAGCAGCAAAACACACTGTTGTAATAAAACAGTCCTCCATTTTACCTGATGTAAGATAGAAGAGTTTATCTCTAAGCATCATTGTAATAAAACAATCCTCCATCTTACCTGAAATAATATAGCAAAATTTATCTCTAAGCATTCTTCCTATGTTGTACTTTTAATCCACCAAAGATTTGTATTCCATCACATCACAGTTGGATCCATAACAAATGTAAGAAAGTTATGAAGGTGTGGAATCCCAGATGCTTGGCTTATGTCGACTTAGAAACAGCCAGAGTAGGAATGGGGAATCTGTAGCTGGCAGGTTGAAGCACCAGCCAGAGAGCACTCATCCAACCAATATTTCATTAGGCTTCACAGCTCAAAACAAAGATGACTTCAACAGGGGACCCAATGAAGGTTCCAATCCTAGATATCATCCAGTCTCCAGATGAGTTGCAGGGGGGGGGGGAGATGGAATCGAGCCCACTGTCTCCCAGAGGGACCACACCTCAATTAACAATGTATTTTTAATATTATATGCATCTAAACACACATAATATGAGACTCCAATGGCACCAATGGCAATAGTCTTTTGGCTAATGTTTATTATTTCCAATACAATCACAAGTGCTGGACCTAAGCTTTCAAGTACTAATATTGTAGCACAATATTAGTTTGTCGCAAAGTAATAATAATAATAATAATAATAATAATAATAATTTTATTTATATTTTCCCACCTCTCCCAGGTGGATCGAGGCGGGATTACAGTCCGTTAAAACCCATACATCAATAATAAAATACATAGAAAATACATCAATAAAAATTAATACAATTAATCTTAAAACTAACTCATCATCAAGTGGAAATGGAGTAGATTTGTACAATGGTCTGGAGGTGTTTCTTACACAAGGTCAGGTGGGTAAGAGATCTGTCTTAAGTGCCTTCTAAAACAGCTCCAAGGAGGTAATGAGAAGGATCTCTTCCGGGAGACTGTTCCACAATTTCAGAGCAGCTGCTGTGAAGGATCTCTGGGAAGTCGATGTGAGCCTGGTTAATTGATGTTCTAACATGTTCTTCCCAGTTATTCTAAGTGTGCATGTAGGGCTTTAAGGGAAATAACCAACACCTTGTATTGCACCCAGAATCTAACTGGCTGCCAGTGAAGAGATTTTTTTTTAATTATTTTTTAAGTTTTCAACGTTTAAGATAGGTGTTATATGGTCAAACCTGGATGAACTGGTGACCAGTCTGGCTGTTGCGGTTTGAACCTGTTGAAGCTTCTGAACTTGGTACAAGGGCAGCCCCATGTAGACTGTGTTACAGAAATCAAGATGAGGGATTACCAGTGCATGTACCACTGCTTCTAGGTCCTTTTGGTCCAGGTAGGGGCGCAGTTGGAGTATCAACCGAATATGGTACCAAGCACTCCTGGCTGTTGCATCCACTTGAGATGACATTTGTAGCGATCAGTCCAGGAGTACTCCCAAACTACAAACTTCATCCTTTAGGGGAAGTGTGACCCCGTCCAGGACTGGTTGGCAAATCTCCATCCCTGGACTTAAGGCACCTATTGCAAGTACCTCCGTTTTCTCTGGATTCAGCTTGAGTTTGTTTTCCCTCATCCAGCCCATTACCAACTCAAGGCAGGCATCCAGAGGAGAGATGCCATCTTTAGTCACTGCAGCAGTCGGAGACATAGAGAAATAAATTTGGGTGTCATCAGCGTACTGATAACACCACGCCCCATGTCTTCAGATGATCTCTCCCAGTGGCTTCATGTAAATATTAAACAGCATGGGGGATAGGATGGCACCCTGAAGGAAGCCAGATGTCAGCTCTCTTTTAGAAGAGCAGCTGTCCCCCAGCATCACCATCTGGAATCTGCCCGAGAGGTAGGTATGGAGCCACTGGAGTGCAGTACCCCCAATACCTAACTTCCTCGGGCGTTCCAGAAGGATACCATGGTCTATGGTATCGAAGAAGTAAGAGTGGGCAACTTGTGCCCCTAGGCCCACATGTGTTTATTCGCCTAATTTCAAGTTTGGTTCAGAGTTCTGCAAGAGTGAGGTGGGGGGGGGGGGGGAAAAAAAAAAAAAAAGGGGGGGGGCCCCACACACCAAAAAAAAAAAAAAAAGAAAAAAAAAAGGACTGAAAAGAGAATGCTAAGGCAATGTCAAGGAGGCAATCCCATGCCAAAACCCTAGGCTTAATATTAATCTGGAATTTGCAAAGTTACAGAAAAAAGAGGAACCATGATGTTAAGAGTAAGTACTATATCCTGAGGGGACATAAAATCAGTGACAGCATGTCTAATCTACAGCCCTTTCAAACCAAAATATTTAAGTCAGACCCATTTTATAGGGCAGTCATCAAAAAGGCAGTACTGACACAACAGGTGGTGAAGAAGCACACTGTGAAACTTGATTAGCCAACTCAGTCTTCAGTTGGAATAAATCTATTAAATCCAAGCATGCTGGCTTAACCAGAGGGTGGATTCAGCTATCCCTGATCCTACTGGGCAGCCAGAAGGGAGAAGCACATTATATCTATGCTGTGGAGTGGGGGAACCATGGAAAAGAAGCAGGATCAAAAATCTTACTTTTTGACACATGCAGACAGATAACATTTGTCAGCAATCTGAGTAATTTTGTACCAATAAAAACTACTGAATTTCATAGACACCAATTATTCAAACTAATTATTTAAATTCAACATTTCATCATTTATAATAAAGGCATAAAACGATCTCAGAAATGAAATCTTGGCAAACCCAGTATCATCAGTGGTTCATGATACTGTCTTGGCTAAAAAAAAACACTAATGGAAGACAGAGTAAGACATCACTGTTGCTATGGATTAAGAAATCAAAACCACTTCTAAATATCATATCAGGCCTAAATCATAATAACCAGTCTGAAAGATATGCAAATTTGTTCTTATTTTATAGGAAACAAATTTAATGTGCAAGATAATTATCTCAGTTGCAAATGCACTTCTACATAAGTGTTACTGAACTAAATATCAAAATACTTTTAACTGTATACAGTGGGCCCTGCTGTGGCTTGTTTAAAGGACCCCTCTGTGGATACCAAAATCCATGGATACTCAAGTCCCATTATGTACCATGGGGTAGTAAAATGATGTCCCATAGATAAAATGGCAAAACCAAGGTTTGCTTTTTGGATTTTTTAAAAAGTGTTTTAAAGCCATGGACAGTTGAATCCATAGGTGCAGAATCCATAGATTTAGAGCATATACTACATGATAGTGACCATCGAAAATGCTGCTGTGTCATTTCTATATGTATATATGTAAAATACCTGAGCCAGCAGTCTGCAAATGCAACAATATTCAGTAGTAGGAGTACTAACAGGATGAATGGTAGGACTACACATAAGAAAGAGTAATCAAGCTGGAAGTACAAGGAAGTGAAGGCATCAGCTGAGAGATCACTACTTCTTTGCTACACTAATGTATTTGGTACTTTTGTCAGCACACTGCCATTGTCTGCTTCTTCTACTATCAGTGCTCCACAAACAATTGCAATGGCAGCGCTCATCACTTATAGCAGCTAAGAACAAGGACAATACCAGGGAACAATGGAAGGTGAGGTTCAGAGCAGAGAAGATGGAACTCCTACTCACAACCCCAAAGTATGGCTTGGTAAAGATATAATTGATTCCAGTTCATCTAGAATTGAATTCATGTTTCTTGACATTACCAGATGCAAAAGAAGAGATCACCTGCCTCTTTAAAAATTGGCCAAGGTACATTCCGACAATCATGTAGGAGTCAGGAAAGCTTTCCTGCTTAAATTGTGGAGTTCTGCCTTCTCAGATCTTTGAGTTTAGAGTAAGCTATCCAATACAGTAAACTATAGTAGAGGGGAGTTGTCCATATTTTGTAGTTTGAATCCATGGATCATTATTTTTCCATAGGAGAAGTAAACTGAGAAACAAAATTTGTTTATTGAAATCAGAAAAATTCTACCAGCAAAGCATAAGTAAATATTAAAGCTTCAGGATTAAAAAGGACTTTTCAGCAAGGACTTTTCCACTCTTTCAATTTAAAGTATTATGCAGTTCATTGTGAGCTGATCTACTCCCTCCTCTCATACAAATACAAAAGAGCTCACTTTTTGGAGTAAGGAGCTACCGTGGCAAATGTATTCCTGGATGCAGAGATAGCATGCCCCAAGACCTCTGTATGTAGCAATATGTCTAACAGCTACTGGATGAGTCAGACTTTGAACTTATAGAAGGATCAATGTGAGTCACAGCTCTGCTGTGCAATACATAATCATGGTAGTGAATCCAGCTGACGCACAGTTCAATGATTCAATGACGACAGCAAGGAAAAGAATGAAGTGTATGTTTTTATGTCCGTCCCCCCCCCCCCCCGCCGTCCACACTTTCAGCATATAAAATATTAGCCATGAAATAGAAGTACAGTGTCTTGCAGAAGTATTCACCTCCATTTCATTAGTCCACATTTTGTTGTGTTAATAACCTGGAACTGAAATGAATTTAATTGGCATAGTTAATTCCATTTTAATTGTCACTTTTGTAGGCTTTTAATTGTACTGTGTTTTTAGACTGTAGGGCACTCTGAATCCCAATTCTAGGGGAAAGAACAACAACAACAACCACACAAAATACTCAACAATATGAAGGTGCAAAATAGTTTTGTTGTTACTCTTGTTATGTGCCATGAAACTGGCTTTGATTTATGGTGACTATGAATGGAAGACTTCAAAAAGTTGTATGCCTTGAAGTCATTTCTGATTTATGGCAACCTTAAAATAAACCTGTCATAGGGTTTTCTGAGGCCAAGAGTGTGTGACCTGTCCAATGTCACCAAGCAGGGATTCAAACCACTACAACAGTCATAGGCCAACATTCAAACAACTACAACATAATGGCTCCGCCAATGTTGTTCTTGTTGTGTGCTTCAAAACATCTCCAATTTATGGCAAACCTAAATTGTTTCTGAGACCGGAAAGCATTTGACAGTGGCAGTGCCATTCTGGTAGACCAAGAGTGGGGCTGGCATCTATTCATTGTTTTTCAACTTCAGCCTCCTTTTCACCATGTCAGATTCAGTGGGGATAAACTTGATGTCTTGTTGGCTCTGCTTAACCTGCATCCTTCTCTTGAGAGTGCCACTGGCCTCCACCTTGGAAAGGTCATTATGCCAGGTTTTCTTGGCAAGTTTCTTCAGAGGGGGTTTTGTCATTGCCTTCCTCTGGGGCTGAGTGTGACCCAGTGGGTTTACATGGCTGAGCTGAGATTTGAACTCTGATCTCCAAAGTCATAGTCCAATGTTCAAACCACTGGCTATCTTCCAACAGACCCTGCTATTAGGAGCCCTGGAGGTGCAGTGGTTAAATGCCTGCACTGCAGCCATTCACTCAAAACCACAAGGTTGCGAGTTCAAGACCAGCAAAAGGGCCCAAGCTCGCATCCTTCTGAGGTCGCTAAAATGAGTACCCAGACTGTTGGGGGCAAATTAGCTTACTTGCTAATTAGCTTACTTGCTGTTCACCACTATGATCTTTGGAATAGCGGTATATAAATAAAACAAATTAATTAATTAATTATTAATAGTCCTGCTCAGATCCTACAAACTCAGAGCAAGAGGTGGTCTTGAATTACTGTAATCAATCCATCTCTTTTCCTTTATTGCTTTCCATTTTATTAAGCATTACTGTGTTTTTCAATGAGCTGGCATCTAATGATGGGCCCAAAGTATTGCTTCAGTAGTCATTTTGGCTCTGAGAGATTCAGGCAGTCTGTGGTATCCACAAATATTCCTCCAGCACATTTCAAATGAGTTTCCTGTCAGCTTTTTTTCTGTCCAGCTTCCATACAAATAGGAAAAACTATTGTATGGAACAGATGACTCTGATTCAATGAGATATCATTATATTTTAGGATCTTATGTAGTTCTTTCATAGCTGCTTTTCCTAGTTTTCATCCTTTTCTGACTTCTTGATAACTATCGCCATTTTGACTGACAACTGAGACAAGGGAACAGAAGATCTTTAGCAATTTTGATGGTTTCATTACTCACTTTAAATTTATATAAATTTTCTGTGGTTATTATTTTTGTTTTATTCATATTCAGCTATAACCCACTTTCGCAAGATCTTCCTTAACATTAATCAGTAGTCATTCTTAGTCTTTGCTATTTGCTGCTAGTAGTACTATCTCATCTGTACTGCAGCACAAAAATTAAGCAAACAAAAATAAACTGGCACTTGCTGGTTGGAAAGGGATTTACCTCAAAATCAATACTTGCTAAAAGCACCTTTGGCCACAATTACAGCTGCAATTCCAAAGAAACTTTGAAATGAATTGTTTTAACAATGGATTCGTTCTAATCGTGGTTTTGCAGAGTGTTTGGGTGATAAGTTGTCCCACAGACAGTTACTCTCATCTCAGCTACAGATCTGTTCAGCTACTTCAGAGTTACCAATGGCCTCTTGGCTGTTTCTTTAATGGTTTTTGCTGGTGGACAGACTTCTTTGAACTGTGTTCTCTCAATTTGTAATAATGGGTTTAATTATTTAATATGTTTTTTAAATAACCTAACCATTACTGCAGAAATGTGGAGACTTCCAGAAACAGGTTTCTTTAATCTAAGATTATGTGATACTGGAAATGTACACAGATGGATTCAATTCAATGACTTGTAGGATCTCTGGAGGAAATGACTTGCACCAGAACTTATTTAGGCATGCACAGCAAATTGGAGGGGGGGGAGATGAATATTTGTGAAAATAACAAGTACTATTTTGTACCTTCAGTGTTGAGTATACTGTATACATCAAGTAGTAACAATTCAAATTAAATCAATTTGAATTGTGAGTTATGTCCAGGATCTCTTGCACCATTTAGCTCAGGGGTAGGCAACCTTTTTGAGCAGGGGGCCAGGTTGCTGTCCCTCAGACAACTGGGGGGCCGAAGCCAAAAAATAAATAAATAAATAATTTTTTTAAAAAAATTAAATATATAAATAAACCAGGACAAATGTACGACAAAATTTTCAAACGGAAGACTCTTTTTTAAAAAAATGGAGGACACGCGAAAAAATTTGCTGATTTTTTTAAAAATGTTAGTATAAATGCATGTTTCTGAGGCTTCTATAGACAATTGCCCCCCAAAGGCCCCGGCGGCAGGACCGAGCTGGGGCCGGTCTCAAGGTCTTGCCGGGCCACATCCGGCCCGCGGGCCGCAGGTTGCCTACCCCTGATTTAGCTGATTAAGTAAGTAACATGGATGTGGCTTGGTTCCAATACAATATGGGTATGGATCCAGACCAATCTGACAAGGAGTGCAGTTAGGAGGAGCAGCACTGTTCTGGGGAGGGAGTCAGATGGGCTAATTCTAAGTAGCATGGAGGGGCTGGCCCTCCTAGGTTTAGACAGGTTGGTTGGTACACATGGGAGTCACTACTGGGGGCACAGATGAACAACCTTCTTGGTATGTGAAAAAGCTGGGTTGGATAATCTTGGTAAGCTGAGACCATGGGCATACATAGGAAAGCTTGGCCAGATTGGTGCAGGGTGCACACCTTTTATGACTGGCTGCTTCCCAAAGCAGCTACTCACTGTGCTTCTTGTCTGAATCCACAACCAGTCCTATTGTTTTGGGGATCAGCCACAACCAATGTCCTACAGCAGAACCATCCCCAAGACAACAGATGTTTCTATGAGGAGGTAAAATGTGGAGGAGCCCCCTGAGACCTGTGTCCTACTATGGAACCCACTGGGGCATGTGCTGATCTCAGGGAACCTGTTGTTTCCCCTAATTGTGTTTTAAGGACCCAATAGGGAGCATCAATTCATCTCTTGCCTATATTCTGGAGCAGCTTACTGCTATGAAGATAGGACATTTTGACAGATCAGTCACAGGCATCCCAAGTTAAAGTGTACTAGTGCTGGAAAACTAGAGAATAGCTGACAGTCACACTAAATGTAGGTAAATAAAAGGTCAGACATGAAACAAAGTAATGGGCATAAAAATTAGACACTTACATTATCTGCTTCTCATTTCACTTCACTGTTAAACTGTATCAGGTATATAATAACCCACTCCTTCAATATAAATACTTAATTAGTGTCTCAAAACAGATTTTTTCAAAGAATTACATAGGAGACTGGCAGCAGGAGTGAGAAAAAAACACACCTACTGTTTGCAGGTGCAGTTTCTCTCACTCCTGCCTGCCAAGCAGTATCTGCCCAAATTACCTCATCTCTGAAACTACTAAAGGTAGCCCTGTCCCTCCTTTGCGGAACAGACTTCTCCTCTTTGTGTTTGGCTATTTCAAGAATAGCTCAGGAAAAGCTAAAGAAAACAGTCAGGATTACTACTGTACAAAATGGTTAGGGTTCTTGTGGCACTCCAGGTGTTTTTGTAATACAACTCCCATCAGCACAATAAATGGTTAGTGATGACAGGAACATTGTTCAGAGGGCCACAAATGGCCCACCCAAATACATAGCATGGTACAGAACACCAACTTAAATCTACTTTATTTACATACAGAATATCAATACCATAGTGAGTGATCAGAAGGAAGGAAGAGACACCTTTCATCCAAATTATTCTCAACACTATACAAACAAAAATGATCTAAATTCTAGTCCTCACACTAAGATACACTAAACACTCTTTAAATGAAAACAAATGTACGTTATTTATTGGAAATGAGTCCTAAGAAAGGCTATTACACCACAAGATGCATTAAAGAACTGTCACCTAGATTTAAAAGACTGCAAATATGCATATTTATTTAATGTCCATATCGATCTGAAGGCTGCATCCACCTGAAAAGCAGCTTTGGGCAAAGTGAACATATCATACAAGCTTATGCTGTCCATATCTGGTTTGAATATAAATTCTCTAATTATCTAATATACATTGATGGAAATATTTTACACAGAATTGGTTAGCTCACTATGCACATAGAATCACTTGATTCTCTATAGTTGACAACCTCCAGCTGAAAGTGTAAACTGGTTCTCTTTTTACAGCCCTTTCAAATATGCATTTAGAGCACCATATGCAGAGTTTTGACATCATTTTCGATTTTATCTGCAATGCTGAAAAGCCAATTCAAGATTCTGGACATTCAGGTAAACTACACTATGAGTTTATGACCATAATAGATGCTAATAGGTTTGGCTCAACAATGTGAACTGGTCAGACCTAACAAACAGAAAGTGCCTTACTCAATGATTATGTGACAGCTCTCCTAAAATTCTCGTACTACAAGAATAAGTGAGCCAACATGAAGTAGTGGTTTGAGCATTGGACTATGACTCTGGAGACCATGTAAACCCACTGGCTGACCTTGGCCAAGTCACACTTCTTCAGCCTCAGAGGATGCCAAGGGCAAACCTCCTGTTAAGAAACTTGCCAAGAAAATCCTGTGTTGGAGTTGCCATAAATCAGAAATTACTTGAAGGCACACAAGAACATACTACAGATGTAAGAAACTGTGGCTTTCCAGATGTTGTTGAACTACAACTTCCATCAGCCCAATCCAGCACAGTCAATAGTGAGGGATACTGGGAGTTGCAATTTCCCCCCAGTGTTTAAATACTTCTGTGATCCCCCTCGCCACTTCTCTTTCTTGGCTAAACTAAACTAAATACTGTTGAGCTCATACCAGCTGAAGGAGCCAAAAATCTTTCAACCTGAAGCTCTAGACTCTATTACCTATGCCTCTATGTACCTCTATTACCCTCACTGTTTCATCTTACAGCTGCTTCTAGAGGACTAGGTAAAATCTTAAAAGGACAATACATAAATAGGATGTGGAATGGATTTTAAAATTAACATTAAAATCTTTGGTCCCTAGAGGCCTGAACAATAATACTGATTTCCTCCCACTCTTCTAAAAAATTTCAGCTTTCTTAAGTGACCCTTTTTCCTTTAGCCTAGATCCTTCCACACATCATTCAATGTTATTAGTATTTTTTCTACCATCTACTTACTACTTAAAAAAATCAGTCAGGCTTTGTTCACATATTTGTCCAATAAAAAGTTCCTGGTTCAGAAGTTTATAAAGTTTGAGTCTAAGCAGGTATGTAGAGGCTGTAGACAATGTATAAAAATAAGTGGGATATCATGCATTTTGTTGAACATATATTGCAATTAAGATATACATAACTGTTTCATTGAGGAATAGTAAATATTACAGTCCATATAAAATAGAAGACAGTTGCTTTAGAATGAGGAGATACTAACAAATTAAGCTGTCTGAAGCTGTAGCAGTTATTAAGAGGAGAAAGAGGTAAAAGAAAGACAATATACTGTAATACTTTCCCTAATACACACCAGAGAAAAGGGGTGCTGTTTGGGGGACTTTGAAAAAGAGAATGCCTAAACAAGTTTTTTTGGACAACATTCTTGATTCTGGGAGTATGACATAATGATTTCAGCTAGAAAGCGCTAAGCTTAGTTTTAGCAGGAGAAGGCCCATGATTTTCAGCAAGGGGCCTCCAGAAAAGAGCAGCTATGCAGCTCAAGTTCTTGCTTCAAGTAGACCCCATCTCATAGAATTAATTGTTCTGAATTTAGAATTCTTTTTAAAGAATCTCATCAGAATTTCTTTAGAACAATGGGATTTCTTAAGACAAAAGACCTCTTATCTGGATTTCCTGAGCGATCTCACCCAATGTTTGCTTTAACAAAACGTGGTAATGTTTCAGAGGATTATCTACTTAAGAAAAACATCACAGAAGTATTAGTCAATCATGTCAGTATTAGTCAATTAGTTAATCATCTCAAAGATGACATTTTCTATCAGGGCTATTTCCTTTCTATAATGCATCATTTGTCAACTGCAGGACCACTTGTTAGAAAAGACAGAATTTTGAGGAGGGGATTCAGTATTCGATTGTTTAAACAAGGAACTTAAACTTGATAATGGTAGATAATACAGTTCAGTAGGGTGCTGGCTAAAGATTTGATCAGGACATGCCTTTTCAGCTATGCTCTGTTAGACCAGAAGTCAAAAATGGTTCCATCTTTGAACATACACTGTACATCTTGGTAGGGATGTTGTACAAATATGGTCATTGGGCTACATAATTACATCATTAAAAAATGCTGCAAGTCTCACAATGGCAAGACCTCATCAAAACGTTGCTCTTTCAACATTCAACAGTCAAAATGTGGCCTGTGGGTTGCCTTTGAAGTTTCCTCATTTTTAACACTGTTTTTGAACACTGCAGTTTCCAACAACAGTGATAATTTAAGAACATATACATTTTACTTGGTGCAAGTGTACCTGGCTGTTTTTCTAACAAGCTAACATACAGCATTTGGCTCTTCCCACGTCCCCATTTAATCATCAACCTAACCTATCATCAAATTTGTTTTATTTTTTAAACTGCAAGGTAAGTGCCTGCTGTGAAGAATCTGCATGGCACTTTGCAGATAAAATTGCTCAGATCTGCTCTCACGTGGATGCTGCAGTTGATACAATTCTGATGGATGTAACCTTGGCTCCTGCTTGCCCTGTGCTACTGGATATTTTCAATTTGTGTAGCCCAAGAATGTGGACAGGATCCTTGGAGAGGTGAGAGCCAGCACATATGTGCTACACCCTTGCCCTTCCCAGCTCATTAAACTGTCCAGAGCGGGAGTGGCTGAGTGGGTGAAGAGGGTAGTCAATGCCGCCTTACAATAAGGCACAATTCCAAGTTGCCTAAAGGAGGCAATGGTTAGACCTTTGTTGAAAAAGCTAGAAACTATCCCTGAATCCCCCTATAATAAAAAGTCCCTGAATCCCTCTATAACAGATAATTATTGGCCAGTGTCTAACATTATTCTCAAACAAGGTATGGGAGCATGTGGCAGCCTACCAGCTCTAGGGGGTCTTGGATGAAATAGATTACCTAGATTCATTTCAATCTGGTTTCAGGCCTTGTTATGGAAAAGAGATAGCTGTGGTCACCTTGATGGATGATCTATAAGACAGAGGCACTCCTGGTCAGTCAAAAGGCAAATAATAGGGATTCAGCCTGTGTTACATGGGGTTAAATGTATGTATGCACCTCCAAGTCACCTATCAACTTATAGTTTATACTTTCCTTGAAGATGTAGGTTTGCAGTCTGGTTGTACTCCTGATTTTGACTTTGAGCCTGAAGGCTCAGGTTTCTGCAGTGGCTAGGAGTCCTTTCACACATTTAAAGCTTGTTTGTCCACTATGCATGTTCCTTTAAACACTGGATCTGATCAGGGTGGTACATGCCTTGGTTACATCCTGTTTGGACTATTGTAGTGTACTCTACATGGGGCTGCATTTTAAAAGTGCAGCCCCATGAAACTTCAGCTGGTACAAAGAAATGCAGTCAGAGTGTTAACTGGGGCAGGTTACAGAGACCATACTACATCCATGTCACAATAGATCCACATGCTGCCAGTTTGTTTCCAGGCACTAGTAAAAGTGCTGGTTATGACCTATAAAACCCTATATGGCTTAAGTCCAGGCTATCTGGCAGACCAGATCCTCCTATATAAGACTATCAAGGCACTGAGATAATCAGGAGAGGCCCTTCTCTGTTGCATGAGAGTCACAAGCACAGTTCATGGGGATGTGAGATAGGGCCTCCTTGGTAGCTTTCCCTAGATTTTGGGACTCCCTTCCAAAGGAAACCAGAATGGCTTCCTTTATGCTGTCCTTCCATCAACAGGTAAATCCCTTTTTATTCTGACAGGCTTTTGAAACAGAAGGTTTTTGAAGAACTAAGGGTACTGTATTGTTTTAAACTAAGGTGTTTTTAATAGCTTTTTATCTTTTTAATTGCTTTTTTTTCTTTTAAGTGTAGGTTTGAATTGTTTTAATACTGTGAATAATGTAATTTCATTTTGATATTAATTGTATGTTTTTAGCTACACTGTTCTTTAAAAATTGTAAGCATTCTTGAGTCCCAATTTTGGGAGAAAGACGGCATACCAATAAATCTAATAACAACAACAGCAGCAGCATCGAATCTTTTTAGAAGGTTGTTAATTAAAACAGTAGCGACATGGCCTAAATTTATTCAGATAGCTTCATGGCTGAAGGAAGATTTAAATCCAGAACTCTACAGTGCAACATACTATCCACTGGAGCATACTTACTCCAATACATGAAAATGATTTGCTTCCACCATCAGTGGGCAACGTCTATAATTGTAGCAGTGCTTATAAGGGAGGGAAATAGGGTGCCATGGCCATGTGGCTATGTATACTACAATTTACTGGACTGGGATAAATTCGAAAGGGAGAACTGTATGTGGACAGTTCTCCCAAACTTGCCTCGGTGTGTGTATACAGTACAACTCTATGGGTTGTGGACCGGTGGATTGGAATAATCCAAGGGTAAACTGGATTTTCCTGTCAGTGCAAATTTGCCCAAAGGCAGAGAAGGGATAAATACAGGCAAATGTGGTTACACATACTTCCCTCTAGAATAGATCAAAGAAAATAATAGTACCACTCTATTCTGCTTTGGTCAAACCTCACCTGGAACACTGTGTCCAGTTCTGGGCACTGCTATTCATAAAGGATGTTGAGAAACTGGAGCATGTCCAGAGAAGGGCGAAAGATCGGGAAATCAGTCTTGTGAGGAGCTATTTAGGAACTGGGTATGTTTTTCCTAGAGAAGAGACAGTTAGGCAATGTGATAGCTTTGTTTAAACATTTGAGGGGATATCACATTGAGGATGGGGCAAGCTTGTTTTCTGCTGCTCTAGAGAATAGGACAAGGAACAATGGATGCAAGTTACAGAAAAAGATTCCACCTCAACATTAGGAAGAACTTCCTGACAGTAAGAGCTATTCAGCAGTAGAACACACTCCTTCCTCGGAGAGTGGTGGAGTCTCCTTCTTTGGAGGTCTTTAAACAGAGGCTGGACAGCCATCTGTCAGGGATGCTTTGATTGTTCGTTCCTTCATGGCAGGGGGTTGGACTGGATGGCCCTTGGGGTCTCTTCCAACATAGAATCATATGATTCTGTGATTGTAACATAGGTCAGAGCTGGGAATGAAGATTAATAGATACACCAAAGGCCACAAAAAAGTGTGAAGACCTATTTCAAGGAAAAGAGACATAATATAAATTTTCATGAAAGGATACATTTTCAGGGAAAGAGTTCTATCATTATCCTTCTCTATTTTTTAAAAAAACTACTTTTGAGTATTTCCAACAAATATGTCATTTTCTTTAAAGTTCCAGTCATAGAGGAAGGAAGGGAAGACCTGCAGGCAGGTACGAGAAATGTTAAAAACACCATTTTGCCTTTACGCAAGACTCTGGGCACCGCTTGCTTACAAGTGAAATTTGAGCACAGATCTATCAGTAAGGAAGGCAGGTGAGTACACACCTTGTTTAGAGACAACATGGTTCAAACTAAGTCCCCCCCCCCCAAGAATTTGGAACTAATGTGTCACCAGTGTAGTTACCTGTAACACACTGCTTTGGAAATATAACTCAATTACACCCTCACTGCAAAAAAGAAAAGAGTAATTTAACAAGTAGACATTGCTCTGTGAGTGTGTGTATGATGAATTCCTTTTAGTTAGTGAAGTTTCTTTTAGAAAGTGGAATGTTTCAAATTGTATGTCACCTGGTTGTGAATCCTAAAAGTGTTTTTTAAGCAACAAAAAGCAAAGTAAATTTCCAATGCAAAAGAATCCTAATAATTTGATTACCCAAAATCACTAAAGTATTACATATATTCACACTGGTTAGCCTAATTCGTAAGATTTAAAACTACTAAACCAGACTTTATATTAAAGAGATAGGCACTTCTTGAATGACAAGTAGTAAAATCCTATCTATACATGTCGAGGAAGTACCATGTCCCAATATGGGGGGGACTCATTGTCAGTATGTTTAGAATGACACTCTTTGGGAATTATAAATAATTAGAAGAGGAATATGTTTTTATTGGGATTTTGTCATCTGTTATTAAATGCAAAGGAGAAATGCATAGAATTATTATAGAAATAATAGGAAACTAATATACAAGGCAACACAGAAGAGGCAAAATCCAAGGATAGTGCCATTAAGACTCAATGAAATGAATGAGACTTGTTAGTTACAAATAATTTAAACTCCATTGATTTCAATGGGTCTACTCTATGAAGCATTAATATTGTATTTAGTCCCAAATCTTTCTTTGTATTCAATTGATAAGCATGAGAATATTCTACTGAACTCATCTTCCAGAGATAGGAAATCATCTTCACTATGATTGTGGTTATTTTCCCCTTTTCGGTTTGCTGCAAGGCAGCATATTGAGAAAGATAGCAAGATAACAGAAATGCTTTAATCTGTCCATATTCTTTGTGGAATGCAATTAAAATTTCCAGTTATCAGTTAAGCCTATATAACTTTAAAGAGTAGCTCACCAACCACAGATGGAAGACATTTCCCACACATTAAGCAACCTGTTAAATTCAGTGATGGTCCATTTTAGTGTAACAATACTGTTTGCATGACAATTCATTACACTATTTTCAAATAAATGTTTTAATAACTATCCAAATCAGATCATTTGATCTTCTAATTGTTATTCAATAAAACCATGATCACTCCTGTTCCCTTTAATCCTAAGTGTGACAGAATTTGCCACAGATAAGACTTAAGGCATGCATGTTACCTGTAAATAAGCCTTTGAAATCAATTCAGAGTGCATCTATAAGGTAGAAATAAAGCCGTCTGACACCACTTTCACTGGCATGGCTGCATCCTACAGAATCCTGGGATTTCCAGTTTTATGAGGCACAGCACTCTTTAGCAGAGAAGGCTCAAGACCTTATCCCAGGAATCCAGACTGGAGCTACAGCACCTGAAGTGGTATCAAACCACATTGTTTCTACAGTGCACCCTCAGTCAAGGTTTTAAAATGACTAAGAAAGTTTTCTTCTTTTTCCAAGTAATAAACTTGAAAAGAATCAGCAGCAGTTTACTGTTCTGACTCAATGTGTTACAGCTATACTATCTCACTGGATTTTGCAGACCATCGTTGCAACAGCACAACAGTAATGTTATTCTATGTAAAGGTGAGCATCCCACATGTCTACATGAGGATGCTCTTCTCACCCACAGATTACTCAAGGCCCATTTCCTGTGAGCCCATTAACGTTGATGTGGTTGACATATTAGGAACACCTTGCATAAGGCATGAAAGGCCAGGCTGTGAAACTTTCAAATGTACAATACCAACCACGCTTGAATCACAATATAATGAGGGAGCTCCCATTGTGTTCCCTGTATACCCACCTCAGCAAGTAATATGAGGAGCACCTGACAGCTGTTTCAAATATGTTTGCATCCCAAAACAAGAGTAGCTGCTCTGGCCAATGTATGCTTGAGAAAGTTCAACACACAATGGTCTTTGTCAATTCTAATACTGTGCTATAGCTGATAAAGAAACCTCAGAATTGTACTGATATTGGAGACTCTTTTTGTTCTTGTTATTTTGAGGGAAGTCCCTTTCCCCCAGGTACCGTAAATGTCACCACAAGGAAGTTGTCCACTGGCATTCATTTGCCTATTCACAAAGGAACTTTGTATAGCATCCTAGCATGAGTCTTCCAGATGCTAACTTGTTAGACCAGTCCCACCTCCATCAATTTAACCAAATCAAGACTTCTCTTGCCTTGGCAACCCCATTTTCCCCAGTGCTCAAGATGAAACCTGCATGATAATGTCAGGAACAGCCATGGTCACACTACCCCATCATGACAACCTCTTAACTGAAAAGCAAACAAATCCCATATCCCCTTGGTCCACCTTTTTGGTGGTGTAGTGGTTTGGGTGTTGGATTACAACTCTGGAGATCAGGGTTCAATTTCCTGCTTGAGCATAAAAAACCACTGGGTGACCTCAGGCAAGTCACACATCACAGCCTCAGAGGATGGCAATGGCAAACCCCCTCTGAAGAAACTTGCCAAGAAAACCCTATGATCAGTTGTCCTAAGTTAAAAATTGACTTGGAGGCACACAACAACAACAACAACAACAACAACCAGGGGTCAAAGATGCTGTTAGAGTAACCTGTGGTGCAAACAAGAAACTTGGGGTGACACCTAACCACCCAGCATCTGAGCCAGCAAACCAGGCCTAGGACAGCTTGGTGCCCAGACCTCTTTCCTCAGTGAGCCCCACAGGTGCTTCAAGAGCCCTTTGCAGCTTGGTTTTCCAGACTAACACAGCGGGTGCATCTACGCTGTAGGAATAATGCAGTTTGGCACCACTTTAACTGCCATGGCTCCATCCTGAGGAACCCTGGGACATGTAGACTACCCACTTTCTACCTTTTAAGTTCCTTGGCTTCATCCTACAGGACCCTGGGACTTGCAGTTTGGTGAGGCACCAGCACACTCTTTGCCAAAACTACAGATCCCGGGAGATACCACAGGATGGAGCTGCTGCAGCACTTTAAAGTGGTGTCAAAGTACACTGTCAGACATGGCTGAGAGGGGCTGCTGGGTGGGCTGCCTTTGGATCCCAGGGCCCCCTCCTTACCTTCCTCTGGCAATGGTTCATCGCTATGATCACTGAAAGGCAGAGCAATCCTGGTGGCCTCTGCTGGGGAGCCTTCCTCCTGCTGCTGACAGTCCTGGAGGGGGAGCTTGCATAGAGAGCCTGCAGCAGCAGCACAATAGCCCTGGTCCTTGCTCTGCTTTGCTTCCCTTCTTTGCTGCCACAATCTCCCCGCCCCCTCCCTTTAGGAAAAAAAACCCTAGTCCCCGTTCCCATAGTAACAGGTCCCGCCTCCAGGGGCGCGTGGATTGGAGGAGCCTGCCCTCCTTCGGGGCATCGCGTAGGGTTAGGATTGGGCCGCCGTGAGGCAGCCAAGGTAGGCTGTGCTTGCCAGGGGAATGGGGACGAAGGTGCGTTGCGCGCGCTAAGGTACGTGGCGCTAACAGGGAGTGGGCGGGGCCTGTTTTGTTTTACCTCAGAGACAGAGTCCAAGGAGGAGGAAGAGGAGGGAAGCATGGAGATTAGGAGGAAGGGCTGGCAGAAGACTGGGTGCTTCCCTCCCTGCCGCCTTTGCCCTAATAATTCAGTGGTTTCCAACTTCATGGCTTTTCACTCCTGCTCCCAGAATCCCTAATTTGTTAGCCAACATGGCTGGGGATTCTGGGAGTGGAAGCCCCAAAAGAGTTTGGGAACCACTGGATTATTAGGACAAAGGAAACACTGTCCCTCACTGTTTTTTAAGTTATTTTTTTTCCTTCCTTGTTACAAAGCCACACTGCAGAAATAATCCAGTTTGAGACCGCTTTAACTGCCTTGGCTCAATGCCAGGGAATTCTGGGAACTGGCTTTGTGAGACCTTTAGCTTCCTCTGCCAGAGAGCTCTGGTGCCACAATAAGCTACAATTCCCAGGATTCGCTGTCACTAAACCAGGGCAGTTAAAGGGTCCCAAACTGGGTTATTTCTGCAGTCTCTTGTGGCCCCAAAGTTCTCTGGCAGAGAAGGCTGAATGTCTCACAAAACTGCAGTTCCCAGGATCCCTCAGCATTGATCCAGGGCAATGAAAGCAGCCTCCAACTGCATTACTTCCGCAGTGTGTTTTGGACCCTTGGGCATCTTGCTGTTGGGTCCCTTATTGAACAGCTGGGTTTCCCCAGACATACAAAGTACAGTAACATCCAAAATCCACAAAACAGACCATGTGTGTCCTCGCCACAAAGAAGGACAAGGCATAGCAAAATGTAGGACATTACCAAATACAACTTTAAAAAACACTCACATAAATATAAATTGCTTCTGAGTCCTGTTCCAAATGTAGGACATTCTGGAATTCCTCCAGGTCCTGGAAAAGGAGGACAGCTGGTCACCCTGCAAAACAGGGATACCTTTATGGGAACAACCAAAATGTACCAAATACAGTTTTGGAAGCTGGAGCTGGGTGCCCCTGGGCAAGTCACACTCTCTCAGCCTCAGGGGAGGCAATGGCAAACCTCCTCTGAACAAATCCTGCCATGAAAAAACCCATGTAGTGTCCTTTAGGGTCACCATAAATTGGGAATGATTTGAAGGCACACAACAACAACAACGAGGTCACTTAAACCCCCTGGGTGCCCCTGAGCAAGTCACACTCTCTCAGCTTCATAGATGGCAAAGGCAAACCCCCTCTGAAGAAACACGCCAAGAAAACCCCATGATAGCATCACCTTAGGGTCACCATAAGTCAGAAGCAACTTGAAGGTACACAACAACAACAAGAACAACAAACAAGGTCACTAAGGCGACTACAGGTTGAGCCTCCCTTGTCTGAAAAGCTTAGGACCAGAAGTGTTTTGGTTTGGGGGGATACTTGCACATCCATAATGAAATATCTTGGAGAGGGGACCCAAGCCTAAACATGAAATTCATTTACGTTTCCTATACACCTTGTACACATAGTCTGAAAACAATTTTATATGTTATATTATTAACCACCCCACCCCACTGTTTGCCATCTCACTTGATGAGCTGTGTGTGTGTGGGGGGGGGGAGGGGAATTAAAAGCTTGGCACATTTTTGTGACTTTATAGTTAATCCTAATAAAAGTATCGCAAAACTTTTTTCTTGCAACATGCTTTTATATGGTTACCTGTCAGGAAACTCCTCCAGATGTCAGATCTTTCATAAGAGGAATGTCTTTTTAAAAGATCGTGAATAACATTATTCCAAGGTAAGTCCAGCCGTCTTCAAAGGTGCTCACATTTGGTGCACATAGGATGGCTTTTGTGAGCAACAGGTTTGCATGAGGGTATGGCCATTGAACTCAGCTGTGCTTAATTCTGAGTAGACATGCATACGTTTGTCCTGTTAATCATGACATTTGATAAACATTTAAAAACAAATTACCAGTAATATTTGTTTTCTTTGCAATTGTTCCTTATGACAGAAGAATTATTAGGTATTGTCAGAGGAAAGAGAACAAAGCAAAAGACCTACTAAGTGTTATACCTGAATTAATACAAAGTCCAAAAATCAATGGAAGTAGACCTCTTGCTCAGAATGGGAGTGTGATGTACTTTGATGTGCAAACATTCTCTTAAAGATAGTTTTTTTGTGGGTTTTTCGGGCTATGTGTCCATGTTTGAGAAGAGTTTATTCCTGACGTTTCGCCAGCATCTGTGGATGGCATCTTCAGAGAATGCTTGCCTGGAAAGGAGTTGGGTATGTATATACTGTGTGACCCTGGGTGAGGAGGAGTGATTCCCATGTTAATCTGTGTATTGTTCTGTTGTTGATGGCCTCCTCAGGGTAGGAGGAAATGCAAAAGAGGATTAGTGTCTGCTAATTGGTGATTATTGTCTGCTGGGAAAGCCCCTGACCCTAAGTGGTTTCTCATTTGCATTTGCTGAGTCCTGGTTTTGGTGTTCTTCAGGACTGGTAGCCTAAGTTTATTTACTTTGAGGGTTTCTTCCTCTTTCCTGTTGAAGTTGCCCAAGTGTTTGTGGATTTCAATGGCATCCCTGTCCATCCTGACAGGGTAGTTGTTGACATGGTCCAGAATTTCAGTGTTTTCAAACAGCATTTTGTGCTCAGGAAGGTTTATAATGTGTTCTGCTACTGCTGATTTTTCTGGCTGACCCAGTCTGCAGTGTCTCTCATGTTCCTTGGTTTGTGTTTGGACACTGCATTTGGTGGTCCCTATGCAGACTTGTCCACAGCTTCAAGGTATGCAGTAAACTCCTGCACAACCTCCAAATGGTTTACAAACCAACCAAGAAAATCCAGCAAATGCTGCACTCAGCAAAGGAGAGGAGAGACCCTCTCACAGCCGCATCATTAGATTCACCATCACTCTTCCAAAATGATTTATTTTATCATTATTACCATTTTACTGGTTTAATGTTGGATAGTTAAACTGAGCTTCAATTTGTTGTTTTTTGAGTGCCTTCAAGTCTTCTGACTTACAGCAGCCCCATCACAGGGTTTTCTTGGCAAGATTTGTTCAGAGGACATTTGCCATTGCCTTCCCTTGAGGCTGAGATAGTGTGACTTACCTAAGGTCACCCAGTGGGTTTCCTGGCTGAGCTGGGAATCATACCCTGATCTCCAGAGTCATAGGCTAACACTCAAGCCACTACGCCATGCTGGCTCAGAGCGTTGATACTCCACCCCAAATTCTTAATACATACCATAGTCTGTCACAATTTGTAAATCAGTTTTGAAACTTGGAAACAAGTTCAATCAGTCATTGATACTGCCAGTTAAACTATCTGATACCTGCAAATACGTAGGCCAGGTCTCTTAAAAACAAAAAATACTTGTCAATTGCATATGCATATATTTTTCTCACACATCAATAATAAACAGTTCAACACCCCATTATTACAAAAATTCCCAGACACTTCATAGAATTTACTAACAAAACCTATGGTATAGCCATCTACATTTCAGCATGCATGCTTATGTGTAAATATCCCTAGAACAGGTTAGTACACAGTCTTCTAGGGCAGATAACATCTAGCTCTGCCTTTGTATTACTGAATCAGGTGACTGAGTTACTTTATTCATTGAATTACAGCTTGGTAAAATGTATCCCAAAACATCATATCACCTCTTAACCTCCTCCAGGCTAAACATCCCCAGCTCCCTAAGTTGTTCCTCATGGGGCATGGTTTCCAGACCCTTCACCATTTTAGTCACCCTCCTTTGGACACACTCCAGTTTTTCAACATCCTTTTTAAATTGTGGTGCCCAGAACTGGCATATATCACATTAGAGGAAAAGCAAATAAATATACCTCTGTGTAGGAGTGATAGTATTGGCCCCTATAACATTGCTCCCAGAGTAGGTGTGGGGACAGAGGTGGCATCTGGGTTTTTGGCTGGGGTTTGTCCCTGAATTACTATCCATATTATGTATTGTAAGTGAGTACAGTAGTTGTTTTAAGATTTGGAAGCTGTCCATAGGGCAGTAATGGGCTATGTCCCAGAGCTTGTGAGAGGGGTGTGTTATTCTCCAGAACTGGTTGTAACTCATTGATTATGTATTTGAGTGGTCTCAGCTGGGGACTATTCGTGATTACTTAGGGGTGTTCTGTCATTTTGTGTTTTTGGTCTGTCTTGTAGTAAATGGTTCCTGAGTATTAATTTTGCCTTGTCAATTTGTTTCTTCACCTCCTTAGATGAGTATTGTAGTTTGAGAAATGCCTGTCGTATATCCAAGAGTTTTGTATCTCTGTCTGAGCAGATGGGGTTATATTTGAGGGCTTGGCTGTAAACAATAGATTTGGGAGTGTGTCCTGGATGGAAACTGGAAGTATTTAAGTATGTATAGCATCAATGGGTTTTCGACAGACCGTAGTGCTTAGAAGTCCACAGTGGCACAGTGGTATCAAGACAGTGAATTTGTTGTATAGCAAGTAGCAAATACATTTCTATACCACTTACCAGAGCACTTAAGCACCCCCTAAGCTGTTTACAAAGTGTAAGCTAATTGCCCCCAACAATCTGGGTACTCATTTTAGCGACTTCAGAAGGATGCAAGCCTGAGTCAAGCTTGAGCTCTTTTGCTGGTATTGAACTCGCAATCTTATGGTTTGTGAGTGAGTGGCTGCAGTACAGGCATTTAACCACTGCATGACCAGGGCTCCTGTATGGTTTGTTCCCGGCTCAGGTTGATGGATGGGTGGAAGTTGTTGGAATCTTCACAAATGATTGCTTTATGTGTGGTCAAATTACAAAGATGTCATCAAGAAAGCATAGGTAGAGGACAGGCTTTGTGGTGAGGGAGTGTTGTTCCAAGCCACACATGAAGATGTTTACATGGTGCCCATGGCAGTTCCACTGACTTCGAAGTACATATTATTCCCAAAAGTAGGGATGCCATATCCCGGCGGCTCCCAGGACAATCCTGCTTTTGGAGGAACTGGGCCCGGCCCGGCCCGGTTCCCCCTAAATCCTGGGTTTGGGCCCAGCCTCTGGACTGGGCCCACTCATGCGGCCATTGCTGCGGCCACTAATGCGGCTGGCGCTGACCAGCCACCCACCTCCTCCTCCTCCTCGACCGCGCTGCCCTCCTCCTCCTCCGCTCCTCCTCCTCCTTCTTCTGCGCAGCTGCTGTGCCACCTGCAGCACTTGCCCAGGCAACGGCCGGCAGCAGCGCGTGCTTGCCCCTCTTGCGCGCCTGTGCACGGGGCTTAAAAAGGAGCGCACGTCCCCAAAGCTGTCTGGCCAATGGCAGAAGAGCGGGGGCTGGCCTGTTTCCAGCCCAAGTCTGCCATTGGCCAGTGAGCTTTGGAGAAGGAGGAAGAGGAGGAGGAGGACTGGGAGGAGGAGGACCGAGGAGGATAGGCCTCTGGGCCAGGGGTGGGAAAAGCGCCATTTCCTGGTGCAAAATTCAACCAATGATGAGGAGGAGGAAGAATTAAGAGGAGGAGTAGGAGGAGGTGGTGGGTGCCCATTTCCTAAGGTTTATTTCCATCAAAGTGTCTTTTTTGTGTATTTTTGGTGCTTTTAATGCTAACAGGTCTGCCTTGTTTTAAAAATGATAGTGATGATGACGGAATGGAGGGTGGTGGTTTGGCCAGAAAGGGAAGTACATTTCTGCCATCTGTCTAGGAATAATGCCAAAATGTCCTCCATTTTGATCATGCCTAAGAAACATGCATTTATATTAACATTTTTTAAAGAATCATCAAATGTTTTCGTGTGTCCTCCATTTTTAAAAATGTGTCCTACATTCGTCCCGGTTTGGAGGTCCTGACTTATGGCAACCCTACCCAAAAGTGAAGTCGTTATAAATACAAAGTGGCAGAGTTTGGTCTCTAGGTTTGCTGTAGCGTCTTTCAGGATGCTACATCCATTGTAGCCCATCTTGGTGTGGGACACTGGTGTATAGAGATTCCTCATCCATAGTGGCTATTGTGGTGTTCTCTGGGAGGTTGTGGATGGACTGTATTTTCCTCAGGAAATCAATTGTATCTTCCCTCTTCCTTCATCCTTTTAATGCTGTAAGAGGCTAATAGTACGGCTACTTCTTTGAATACCATGATAGTGGTTCATTTTCAAGAGGAATTATGAAGAGCTTTATATGCATGCTACCCTTGTGCTATTTAAGCTCTCACATGGACAAATCCTGTAATGAAGCAAAATACAACAAAATCTACTTTTACTGACCAACCAAAATGCAGGAAATGTATAATGCAAGCTTTTGAACCTTTACTACCAGATTTATCATCAAGCAAAGATGTTAAAAAACATACAGGTGGAAAAAACAGGAGAAGATGTTAGTGTCAACATATAATGTTGCCAGATTTTGTGAAGTTGTAGTTAAAACGTGCCAGGCAATGACCTCCACAGTAGACTAGTACCAATCTTGTCTTGCTATACTGGAATCCGAAAAGATGCTTTAAATACTGTTTTTACCTTCATTAATTCTGTATCCCCCTTTTTATCTGTGCTGGCCTATGACCGTAATAATGATTCTATACACTATATTGTTAGTGTCACAAGCCTGCATGCCTTTTCAGATGTTAGTATGTTGTCAGTTAAGATAGTATTAAGGGATTTCAGCACAGGCAGAGGCCAATCCTTCTTGGCAATGTATGGGCCAGGGACAACAGAAAAGTAACTTCCCTTGAGAGACCTATGTCCCTGTCCGGACTCCTGTGTGAAGCTAACTGCTTCTTTCTTAGGAAGAGAATATTGAATTTCTCAAGGAGTCTGTACTATTATATGTGGAAATAGTTTTAGTTGCTATACATGGAAAACTTGCCAATTGTAATCCAATGAAAAGGGGTTTTTTTTGGAGGTAAAAACTTTTTAAAAACAGTTCCAATCCATTGCTCCCTCTTGTTAAAGCTTCCCCTGTTGCAGCAAAATTTGGTATCTTCAAATCCAGGAGACATATTCAGGGGTAGCAACGTGGCCATACAGCAGAATATAACATCCACAAAGAAGTGATAACTTTACTGGTTAATGAAAATGCAGAAAATCCACCGTGCAAGCTTTTGAAGCTTCACTCACATGGCCACTGCCTGTACTGAAAACCCACAATACTATCTTAATTGACAAGAGTGTAACATCTGAGACAGAATGTAGGTCTGTGACTTTAACATCTCCACCTTTTCCCCTCTGGTATGCAGTAGCATCACTATAGGGGTGCGGGGAATACAGATTGCATCTGGTGACACCCTAGAAGAGGGGTGATACCAGGCCAAGTGCACCCCTAATCCCTTCTGTGCAACATTTTACTCATTAATAAAATGGTGACAGCAAGGAGGGAGTGCCCCTTGCTGCTGGGTGCTAGTTTACTAATGAGTAAAATGGCGCCAGGGAGGGTGACCAGAGCACCCTCCCATCCTATCCTGTCCTTTTGGGTGCTGGTTTACTCATGAGTAAACCAGAGCCCTTTGGCCTTACTCCCTGGAAGTCCCATCCCCTGCACCAGGTGACACCCCAATCAGTAATGCCACTGCTGGTATGATTTTTAACACCCTTGCCTGATGAAGAAGCCGGTAAAGCTTTGAAAGCTTGCATGAAGTATTCTCTGCACTTTGCTTGGCCAATAAACGTATCATTCTTTTGTTGTGTTTTGCTGTATGGCCAACAAGGCTACCCCTGAATGTGTTTTTTATTTTATAATGAAGTAAAAGACTTGTATTGAGGGGAACAGAATTGGAAGACAGTTCTGTGCTTCTTTCCCACCTCCTCTCCTGTCCCTGACTCCTTACAGGCCCTATTTTATATGTGTATATGTGATGCATGCAGCTTCAAATTATCTGTCAAATTAGAAAATAAGTATAGGACATTGATATACTATATATGACAACAGCAGTGTGGATGTTATATGAGTCCAGATGGAAAATAAGTGAAAGTCTGGTTAGTAAGGAATGGTTGCATAAAGTGTTAGATTTTGTAGAAATTAATAAGCTTACCTGTATTTTAAGAGGGGACTCTTCGGAGAAATGTAAATAAGAATGGCAACTGTGGATCACTTTCTTACAAAGTGAATGAGGAGTTAAGATATACTAGAAATAGTTAAACTAGTAAATTAGAAATAGTGTAAATTAATCACAATTCAGCTTCTCAAGTAGGAAGGGGGGGGGGAATTAGGCAGTGACAGATTTTGCCAGGACAGAGTTCAGGAAGTCAGTTTATGTTTAAAGGTTAGATGTTTGTGTTATTGAATGTTTTGTATTGTATGAATGTATGATTGTACGACTGTATTGTCTCTTAAGTGATTTTAGGACTCTATAAGTATAAAAAAACAGAAACAGAAACAAATTATTTGTCAACTTAGGCAGGTCCCATGAATTTCATAGAGCTTTCTTGTTGTTGTGCCTTCAAGTCATTTCTGACATATGGAAACCCTAAGGCAGGCTTTTATTGGCAGAATTTGACCAAAAGAAGTCACCCAGTGGGTTTCCATGGGCGAGCAGGGATTTGAACTCCCACTGTCCTAGTCAAATCATTATATCACGTTGGTTCTCTAGTGTTTTCTTAGCCAAGGAAAGCTCAAAAGTGGTTTTACCAGTTCCTTCTTCTGAAATATAGCTTACACCACCTGGTATTCATTGATGGTTTCCCATCCAGGCACTAACAAGGGCTGACTCTGCTTAGCTTCTAAGATTGGACAGGATCTGGTGCCTTTATATAAAAGCCATCCACTCACAGTGGTATTATATAGTTCAGACACCAGATGGCACTGGATTTAGTCATATGAGTGGAGCGGAGTCCAGAGTTCCCTGTCTGTTCTGTTCTTGTCAGAAACAGAAAACAAAGTTATTTCCAGATAGGCAGTTCTGTTAGTTTGATGCAGAACGACAAGAGTCTTGTGGTACTTTGAATCAAAGATTTATTATGGTACAGGCTTTCGTGGGTTAGAATTTCCATTGGATGTATGAATGTTACATATTTTGAATTACAGTTTATATTATGTAGCCTCTTGTCTTATGTGCCCTCTAAGCTTTCCATCTCTCTCATTCTCTCACAGAAACACACATCCCTTTTGTCTGGGTGAGGGGCATATTATTCCATTTTCTGCAGGGTCACTCATCAGACATTTTAAAATCAAGTCTCCAGACTTAGGTACTACTACTGGGAGAAATCCTTTCAAGTCACTGATCAAGCTGCTACTAACAAGCCCCTCTTCTCAGCCTTGTTGATGGTTTCAAAACCGTGGAAACAGAAATCAGACAGTTTCAGTATCAGCATCTTCGGTATTGATTCAGCCATCTCTATTACTGGCCACAGTTCCCATGGAGCTTCCAACTTTTGCTGTTTCTTCACCACCAGTGGCTACCCCACTGGCTACCGTTCAGGGCATTCAGTACCAGCAGCCTCTTCCACTCACCACGCAAAGACCTTTTGATCTTCTCAATCAAAGTCAGGGTATTATAGGCCGCTTTCAGTCTCAACTGAGCAGAGGTCAAAAGAGAAGAAGAGCAGCATTCAGTATGGAGCAGCAATCAATACTGACTTCTGACACTTTAAACCTCAGTAGTGACAGTAGTGTCCAGTATTACACCACCTGCCTCTCAGCCCAGTTCCCGTTGCTACTGACTGTACCAGGTGTCCAACAAGGGATGGAGACTTGTGAAACAGCAGGTACCATCTCCTCCACACTCTGCCCCAGAACCTACTGTCCCTTTACCATCATATATATATATATATATATATATATAGAGAGAGAGAGAGAGAGAGAGAGAGAGAGAGTGAGTGTTGGAAGATAGCACAAGGGCCATCCAGTCCAACCCCCTGCCATGCAGGAACCCCCAATCAAAGCAAACCCGACAGATGGCCATCCAGCCTCTGTTTAAAGACTTCCAAGGAGGGAGACTCCACCACTCTCCGAGGGAGTGTCACTCCTCTCTGAGACGTAAATGTTCCCATTCGCATCTCATCCATTATATCAAAAGCCACATTGGATTCTTCCAGGGTAAAGTTTATCTCCCAGTCAACAGAACATGCACACCCAGAAACAGAGTTTATCTCCCAATAAGCAGAACATACACACTCAGAAATACACTACAGCATCCACAGTGTTCTGCACTTACTGTACAGAGACTTTGGGACCTTTTGGCTGCAACAACAGCATTTACATATCTAGCCCACCTCAAATTTCAGCCCCTCCAGCACTGGTTCCTCAGGCACTGCAACCCTCTTCAGAATTGCCAATGTAAGAGATTTCTTCTACCACCCTCTGTATATTGTTCCCTCCTCTGGTGGACAAGTTTCTCAAACCTACATTCCTGGCTGCCATTCCAATAGTCAGATCCATCCTGTGTAGTCACCACCAGTGCATCTCTGACAGGATGGGGAGCACATTGTGCAAGTGTGGTGGTTGAGGGTCATCGGTCAGTGATTAGTCTCGACTTCATATCAATGTCCTGAAGCTTCAGGCCACTATCAAAGCCTTTCACCATTTGAAAGGAAGTTATGAAGAAGAGTAGTACAGGATACTTCAGACAGCACTATTGCCATCTGTTATATCAACAAACAAGGTGACACTCCATGATTCTATTCAAACTCATTATAGTCTTTTGGAATTGGTGCACCACGAGTCACATTCATTCTGTAGCCATCCATCTAGCGGGAACATAACATTTTGGCAGATTTGCTCAGTTGTGCTCATATTCTCCAACATGCATGGTCTCTATCAAACTGGGCCCTCAAGCTCATAACATTGGTTTGGAGCACATGTCACATGGACCTATTCATGGCCATGACCAACAAGAAATGCCCCAGTACTATTTCAAAGCAGGGATAGGAGATGGATCCCTGGGAGATGAGTTCCTTCAGAGATGGTCAGGCTGTCTAATGCACCTATTCCCCCCAGATCTTAACAGAGATTGGTCCAATGCCGTTTTGATAGCTCAGTATTGCCCAGACAACCATAGTTTGCACTGCTTCTCCAGTTGTTCCAAGGATTGCTACATTCAACTACCGGCATAACTGGATCTGCTGTCTGACTCACACGGCCTGTTCTTCATCCAGACATCAAGATGTCGAGATTAACAGCATGGAGGATATTCCCATGACTTTGCTGAGGCTGGCAACAGTTCTGGCGGCCTCAAGGAAAGCACCTACCCAATAGTCATACAATTACAAATGGAAATGCTTTTGTTCCTTTGCATCATCCAGATCTGAAAAATATCTTCCCATTACCATATCTACAGTTTTGTACCTGTTGCATCTTCGTGAGTGAAGCCTTACATTTTCTTCTTTAAAGTTGTATGTCGCTGCAATTGTAGCCCATTAATCAGTGTCTCCATTGTCCACCACTCTATTTTCAGTAAACAGTTTCTTTAAAAGCTTGCAGCATCTTTACCCAACAGCCACAGCTCCAGCGCTGACGTGGTTGCTGTCACAGCAAATGAACAAATCATTTGAATTTCTTGTATCTGTAGATGAGCATGTGCTCATACTCAAGGTAGTCTTCCTAGAGGTGATTACTTCTGCCAGATGGTCAAGTGAACTCACAGTACTTCAATGTGACTAATCTTATATTTCCTTGTCATCACGATGTTTGTTATTTTCTGGGGGGAAATGAATGGATTATGGAATATTTTCTTTAAGAATGATTAATAAAATATTTAAGACAATTACTTCTAAAAACTATATAGCAGGTAGACTTTTATGTAAGATTATGGGCACAATCCCACATCATTATATTTCTTGGTCATAGTTTCCTTTTCTGAGTTCTTTTTCTATGCATGTGTGCTCTATGCCCACTTGGTACTATACAGGACTAAATCCTGATGCCCCCCCCCCCTCATTTTTATTGTTTACTTTTTCTAGTTTATGAGGAGAGGGAAGAAGAGGTTAGTTTAGGTATTCCTTGTTATTCAGATCTTTGTAGCTCAAAAACTAACATTTCAAACAGATGTTTTTGTTTCTGAATAAACTTTATTTTTAATATATAAAATTTTATGTGTAGCCAATTTAGAAAAATGCATTTTATGGTCCTGTAGTAACAAAGTGACATTTAGCATGTGAAGCATGCTAATACTGCATTTCCTCCCAGTGTTTCTGAATATTTGTAATTTTGCCCAAAAAAGAAAAAGAAAGAAAAGACATCACCACCACTTCACCATCAAGGAAATTTACATCTTTAAGTGCTGTGTACCATTTTTTAAATTACTTAATGTACTTTCACACTGGCAACAGCTGGGGTTATTATTTATATCAAAGTAGGGAAATATACATTATCTGTTATCTTCATAATCTTAAATGTTTCAGTTAATAGCCAGGTGCAGTAAACATGATCTATTTACCAGTGAGAGTAAAAATTTGGAGACTGCCAAATGTTTTCCCTTTCTTAAGGAAGGAGGAAATAACACTTGGAAAAAACATAATGTATACTTGTTGCTAAAAAAAATCTACAATTTGTTCCCAAATGTGATGCTTAATTTAGAACGCTTTCACAGTTGTAGTTATTCTGTGTTTATAGTAGTATGGGAGAGATAGACAATTGCTGCAATTTCTGTCACCAATTTACCATGAGGTGTATATTTTGAAAAAATTATGTGGTTTTTTGGATGGATAGCCACACAAAGATTTAGTACAGTTTCACGAAATGTTGTTGCATTTCAACTTCTTGGCAATTTCATTAAGACTTTATTCCAAATGTTTAGGCAACAGTGTGGTTTTGCAGTCATGACATCACATCTTGAAGAAAGTACAGTAGTCACCCCCTTACCTGTGTGGGGTACAGTCCAAGACCCCCAGTGGATGCCTGAAGCTGTAGATTGTACTGAACCTTATATCTGTAATATTTTTATATTTCGATTGACACAGAGTGACCAGACATCCTCCTTTTCCAGGACATGTCTTATATTTCAACCTTCTGTCCAAGAGGAATTTCAAAATGTCCTGTTTTTAGCATGACTAAGAGGCATGCATTTATATTTATATTAGTGCTTTTAGCTTTTCTTTGGTAATGTCCTACATTTTCCTTGAATGTCCTGCATTTTGCAGTCATAACATCGGGTCACCCTGGTTTGAGAGTGGTTAACTGAAACCACAAAGAGCAAAACTACAGATAAGGGGGAACTAGGCATGTGCAAAGTTTAATTAAAAAAAAAAAAAGCTGCTGGACCCTAAGCCTGTCAAGGAATTCGTCTTGTACAGATAGGGCTCGTTCTCACTGTGATTTAAAGCGAATTGCTGATTGGTTTATAAGACTGTCGTTCCCATTTGAAAGCAGTTCTGATCCTAGTGTGATCAGTTTCAATCACGATGAAGCGAGGCAAATGCAAAAAACACTCTTTCCTGACACTAGTTCTTTGGTGGTTCTTTTGGAAAGAATCAATTCTCTCAGCGCTGCCTTTGTATTTGTGGTGTGACCTCTAGGTGCATTATTTTTTTTTTAAAAAAAAATAAAATTCATAGATTTGATTTATTGATTTTGCAATTACTTGCAAAGGAAAGTAGTTGCAAAACCAATGAATTGAATCTTCGATCAATTTATTTTTTAAAAGAAAATCTATAAATGCCATGGAGCCTTTTGAGGGTTTTAGCACTGTGCTCCTAAGCACCTCTTTGGGGGAAACACCTCCTGAGTGATGCGCAACCAAGAGTCCCAGTGCCTGCCAGCGCCCTCTCCCCACCCAGAACCTGGGCTGCCACTTATGTCACTGATGACGCACAGATGATTGACTAGTGTGGATGACAATTGTGCCAAAAAAAGAAGTGATTACAAGGACATAATGAAAAGATCCACTTTCATAGTGGGAACGATGGACCTTTTGGAATCGATTTACCAACATGAAGCGAAGGTGAATCCGAAACCGGTTTAAAAGGTAAGTGGGAATGAGCCCAAAGTTTATCACTTAAGAGGAATGCCTGTATCGTATACACAAGTCAACTGTTTCTTAGAAAGTGGACATGCTCTAAAGTCACATGGGGCAGTTAGAAGATCAGAGCATTTTGTACCAACTCTCTGCAGTCAGTGTAGCAGTTGTACAGTATATTATGCCATCATCATTCCGTGATGTATATACAGTTGGCCCTTCAATATCCACAGATTCTTCAGCTATGGATTCAACCATCCATGGCTTGAAAATATTTAAATATGTATATAAATTCCTTAAAAAAAAAGAATAAAAGGGAAAAAAAGAAAACCTTGATTTTGGCATTTTATGTAAGGGACACTATTTTATCATTCTTTATTCCATAGTATTTAAAGTGACTTGAAAATCCATGGACTTTGCTATCCATACAGGGGCCTGGAACCAAACCCCAGCAGATACTGTGGATCTGAAATCATTACAACAGTCAATGCCCTGCAGCCTGACTATTTAATTCCTGATGGTGGAAGCCATCTATATTGTTAAATATTCTGCCTATCTTCCTAATGTTTCAAGACTGAACATCTGAAAATGAAAACTTATACCAAGGCTGAGAATTAATGAACCTTGGAAGTTAAGTTCTCCGTACATGTGAAGCCAATTAAGAGGGCTCCATAATGATTGTGAAAATGTTTGACTGCAACTATACTACTGCCCTGCAGTTTAAATAAGGCCAGAAAGTAGACTTAAAGTAAGGAGGGAATAAGATGGCAGATTCCTCTTCAAAGAACAGCTCATAATGCTTTGACTCTTGAAACAGAGTGTGTGTATCCATTAGCAGTACAGATTGTATTTCAAGCTCAGGATTGTGGAAAAAGGATAAGAAACTTTCTTAAGGGTCTTTCTTTCTATGGGCTTTCTCAGTGGTTATCTTCAGACAGAACAGCAAGCAAGGATTCTGGAGATTTGTGGCCCATTCACTCTTGCTTTGCTGTTTCCACTGACAAAATAAATAACAAATGGAAGCCTGAAGATACCTACCCTCAAATGGTTGGTGCCATCTTGGAAACACTATGCCAGAGGAAGAGTTGACTGCAGCAGGGAATAGCAAAAGCAGAGGACAAGGAGGAAGTGCCTAGCATGGGCTTGGCAGTCAGCAACATTTTTTCAAAATTTCAGCAACAACAACACCCCTAAGTCTGTTCATGAACACCATTCTGTATTTTCTGTATGTTTCCAAAAAAGAAAGTTACACTGTTATAAAGCTCCCCAAAATGTTTTGTACATGCCTCTACTATTCCTTCTTGGCACCAGGAAAGTCGGGGAGAAAGCAAAACAAAACAAAACATCCATATTAAATAATTACTCTCTTTGATTCCCCCCCCCCAAAAAAAAAACCTCCAGGAAATGAAATTATTGATATATTATTGGGTATGTTAACAACTGATACAGAAGAGCATGGCTCACACAATTTCCTGTTTTGCTGAAAGAATGCTGTGTAAGAGCTGTTTTGTTTGAAAATGCTGTAAATCACGTTAAGTCCTGTGCTGGGAGAATGATGAGAATGAATAAAAAATAAATAATTCATCAAACTAGATTTAGAAGGCCTTTTGAATCTGCTAACTTTTTAACAACTTCCTGTAACTCCCTGTGAGATTAGGCCACATAAAACTGAGATTAGGCTACATAAAGTACTGTATACTGCTAAACTTTTACTGTAATCATAAACATCAAAGGAAATAAATTTGATTTTTAATCCCCCAGATTCATTCTGAATTTGCATGAACAGAGAAGGACACAGAAGAGATCTGTTTCATAGGAGAGGAAATGTAGTACAAGGAACAGGGTTACAGTTATTCAAAGATCAAGCAATAACCTTGTCACAAAGTTAAAACACCACTCTTTATTTGAGATTTCTGAAGAGATATTTGAAAAGAACATTCAGTATCTGTAGCAATTAGCCATTAGCAAAGCTTAAGAACTGACAAACTGTCCATATATTTAATAGGAGGACTATAAAAACTACCTCTTGTTTTCACATGGTTTATTACACCATCCTGTAACTGCTTTCAGAAACACTTCAGCCACTGTTATAAGTGTCAGTATATTAACATAAGTTATTTTCTCTATTGGTCTCAGAACTATGAGAAGATGCAAAATGTTGTTAGGTACTAATAATAATAAGTTTATTTCTGTTTCCCGCCTCTCCCAAGGATCGAGGCATGATTACATCAATAAAATAATACAATAATACAAATACAATTGATAAAACACTAATACTGAATTTACCACATTCTTTAGTTCTCTAAAAACAGTTCATCAGTAGCCAATAATGAATAGTCAAGAGTGGAACATCATCATAAGCTTTTATATGGAGTCCGATGGATAAGCCCGCTGGAAGAGATCCATTTTGATTGCCTTCTTAAAGGCCTCTAAGGCATTGATAAGACGAATCTCTTCCGGTAGACTATTCCATAATTTTAGAACCGCAGCTGTAAACGCCCTATGGGAAGTTATCTTTAACCTAGTATTATGATGTTTCAATAAGTACTTCCCTGATGTTCTGAAAGTGTGGGGCGGATTGTGTAGGGAGAGGCGTTCCCGCAAGTAACTCGGGCCTGAGCCATGTGGGCTTTAAAGGTGATAACCAACACCTTGTATTGCGCCTGGAAGCTAATTGCCAGCCAGTGAAGAGATTTTAACACTGGTGTTATATGGCCAAACCTAGATGTGCCGGTGACCAATCTGGCTGCCGTGTTTTGGACCAATTGAAGCTTCTGAACTTGGTACAAGGGTAGCCCCAAGTAGAGCGCATTACAGAGATCTAAACAAGAGATTACCAGTGCAAGTACCACTGCTTCAAGGTCCTTTCGGTCCAGGTAGGGACGCAGTTGGTGTATCAACCGAAGCTGATACCAAGCACTCCTGGCCATCGCATCTATTTGAGATGACAACTGCAGAGACAGATCCAGGAGTACATCCAAACTGCAAACTTGGTCCTTTAGGGGAAATGTGACCCCGTCCAGGACTGGTTGACAAATCTCCATCCCTGGACTTGAGGTACCTATCGCAAGTAACTCTGTTTTCTCTGGATTCAGCCTGAGTTTGTTTTCCCTCATCCAGCCCATTACCAACCCGGGACAGGAATTCAGAGGAGAGATGCCATCCCTAGTCATTGCAATAGTCGGAGACATAGAGAAATAGATTTGAGTGTCATCAGCATACCGATAACACCGCACCCCATGTCTCCAGATGATCTCACCCAGCAGCTTCATGTAAATGTTAAAAAGCATGGGGTACAGAATGGCGCCCCGAGGGACGCCAAATGTCAGCTCTCTCTCAGAAGAGCAACTGTCGCCCAGCATCACCATCTGGAATCTGCCTGAAAGGTAGGAACGGAGCCACTGGAGTGCAGTGCCCCCAATTCCCAACTCCCTCAGGCGTTCCAGAAGGATACCATGGTCGATGGTATTGAAAGCCACTGAGATGTCCAAGAGCACCAGCAGGGTTGCCCAGACGGAGATCATCAGCTAAGGGAACCATGGCAGTCTCAACTCTGTATCCCGCCCTGAAACCAGTTTGAAATGGGTCTAGATAATCAACTTCATCCAAGACAACCTGGAGCTGGAAGGCAACTGCCCTCTCAATCACTTTGCCCAAGAATGGTAAAAGGCAGACTGGTCTGTGGTTATTTCTCACCAGGGGATCCAGGGAAGGTTTCTTTTTTTTAAGTGTGCTTGTTCTTTAACTGTTGCAGGAACCCTATTCATCTTGGATTTTACAATTATTTAAATACATTCCTGTTGCAAACCAAAACATATGGAGGAAACCAGGTTGCCTGTCCCTGATGTAGTTCATGAGAACTCTGCATAAACAATATTCCTGATATTTCCCAACTATGTTATATATATTGACATGAATATGCATGATTCAGATTGCATAAATCACTCAGTATTCATGTGTGTCAGGCTGTGAAAATCTGCACTTCTCTTTACACCTTGGGAGGGAAGACAGTGTGTGGTCAAAATCAGCCTCTGTTTCATTTCCCATATTACCTGTAAAATATTTATGAGAATAATTTTCCATGTGCACTGTATCATGGGGAAAATATTGTGTATCTATTATTATTGTTGTTGTTGTTATTTACCGGCCTCTCCTCATGGATCAAGGTGGAGAACAACAACAACAATAACAATTAACACAATATCAAAGAGAATACTAAAAGATGGGAATTTCTCAACAGGAAGATACTGAAGACACAATTTCAAACAGTTCCCATGAGGAGGAAAAATAGGAGGTGTATCAAGAAACCAGGATGGGTTTTTGATCTGGAGAAGAGATGGTTAACAGGCAATATGATAGTCTTGTTTAAATATTTGAAGAGGTGTCATATTGAGGATAGAGCAAGTTTGTTTTCTGCTGCTCCAGAGAATAGGACCTGAAGCAATATATTCAAACTACAGGAAAAGAGATTCCACCCCAACATTAGGAAGAACCTCTTGACAGTAAGAGCTGTTTGATAGTGGAATACATTCCCTCAGTGTGTGGCAATGTCTCCTTCTTTGGAGGCTTTTAAACAGAGCCATTTGTCAGGGGTGCTTTGATTCTGTGTTACTGCATGGCAGGGGGTTGGACTGGATGGCCCTTGTGGTCTCTTCCAACTATGATTCTATGGAATGGCATCAGTTAAAGCACACGTCAATTTAAAAGGACAGATTAGATGTGTAGATATTAAAACTATCCACATCTAAAATTCATCATTTAAAATTCACAATTTTGAAATCATCTGGATAAGTCTGCCTGAAGAGACTAGTCTTCAATGCTCTGTTAAATTCAGATAGCGTATTCTGCTGATGAATCTCTTGTGGCAGGTCATTCCACAGTTTAGGGGCAGCTGAAGAGAAAGTCTGCTGGTTGACAATTGCCAGCTTAGTCCTAGCTGACTGGTCATAGATTTATAGACTCTCCCAGAGACAGTGGGAGGGGCCAGGCAGCTCAAGTGGTCAGCTGCACCATCAACCCATTTCACACTCTATGAAGCAAAATTACAACAATGCTCTACTAATAATTTGTTGTTCTGTGCCTTCAAGATGTTTCTGAGTTATGGTAACCCTAAGGTGAATCTCCCATGGGTTTTTCTTGGCAAGATTTGTTCAGAGGAGGTTTGCCATAGGCTTCCCCTGATGCTGAGAGCATGTGACTTGTCAAGGGGTCTCCCAATGGGTTTCATGGCCAAGAGGGAATCGAAAACTAGTTTCCAGAGCCACAGTCCAACACTCAAATGACTTACCTACAATACAATGGATTTAATAAAAACATTAACAAGTGGGCCTATTCAACAAGGCCATGGGGGAGAATGGGGTATGTATCACGCTGTGTCACTGGGTGCACCAAGGTATACAAGTAGATAACTAATCATGAGTTCTAGTGGCGAGTCCAATGGGCTGGTGACTGTAGAGGACAAAGGAGGCAGTTGGAGGCTGCTGGTGGCACATCTGTCCGCTTGTACATAGATAAGTACAGAAATAAGGGGGCAGAACAGAAAAAAATAATGGTGTGGTGTGGCTGATAGTTGCAAATGTTCCATTTTGGCAGGTCTCGCCTTGCAGCAGAAAGGGCAGTGCAGATTTAATATTGTACATCGTAAAATTCTTTTTTATCAAAAGTGAGTACGATCTATGCAACACAACCACTGGCAGATCTTTTGCAGTAGTTGCAGGAGGTCAGACTTCTCCTGTTCCCTTATCTGTTGGAGTTCCCCAGGGCTCTGTTCTGGGTCCCCTTCTGTTTTCTCTCTACACACTGTCCTTAGGAAAACTCATTAGCTCTTTTGGCTTTTCCTACCACCTGTATGCTGATGACACCCAGCTGTATCTTTCCGCCCCCGACCTTTCTCCAAGGCTTGAACAGCAAGTCTCGTCTTGCCTCACAGCTGTCTCGCAGTGGATGTGCCATCAGGGTTTGAAGCTCAACATGTCCAAGACGGAGCTTCTTGTCTTTCCTCTTAAGCCCACCCTTCAACACTCCTTTTCTGTCTCTGTGAACAACATTTCTATTCAACCAGTCCAGCAAGCCCGCAGTCTTGGTTGTATCTTTGACTCTTCTCTGTCGTGTATCCCTCAGATCCAGACCACAGCCAAGGCTTGTAGATTCTTCTTGTACAATATTGCCAAAATCTGACCATATTTCTCCGCCTCTACTGCCAAGATCCTGGTCCATGCCCTAGTGATCTCACGACTGGATTACTGTAACGTCCTCCTGGCTGGGCTTCCTCTTTCTCACCTCCAAGGCCTGGACCAAGGCAGATGGACTGGAGGGAGGGC
>NC_056522.1:273136135-273211761 GCF_019175285.1 Sceloporus undulatus
CCTCTACTGCCAAGATCCTGGTCCATGCCCTAGTGATCTCACGACTGGATTACTGTAACGTCCTCCTGGCTGGGCTTCCTCTTTCTCACCTCCGTCCTTTAATCTCTGTTCAGCATTCAGCTGCACGCATTATCACTTTCACCCACCGCTCTGACCACATCTCTCCTGTGTTGGCATCCCTTCACTGGCTCCCCCTCCCTTTCCGCATTCAGTACAAGCTCCTGCTGTTGATATTTAAAGCCCTCCATGGACTGGCCCCTCCTTACTTATTAGGCCTTCTTTCTCCTCACCTTCCAACTAGGGCCCTTCGTTCTGGTAGTCAAGGTCTGCTGTCTCAGCCCAGGATTTCCTCTGCCCCATCCCGGATTCGCCCCTTTTCACTTGCTGCCCCCCACTCCTGGAACCTCCTTCCCCCACAAGCAAGAGCCATCACTTCTTTAACCAGCTTCAAAACAGAGTTGAAAACCATCCTGTTTAGAGAAGTCTTCCCAGGCATTGCATAATTGTTGCTTGCTATTTGGTGTTTTTTTGTTGTCTGTTTATCAAACCATCTCCTGTATTGCTATGTACTGTATATGCGTTATCCTACTTGAGAGTATGTATTTTCCCTGGAAAATGATTAACCATCCATTAAGAACCCAAGCCCTCCCTCCAGTCCATCTGCCTTGGTCCAAGCCTTGGAGGTAGAGAGGAACTGCTGGACCTCTTACCCTTTCCCTCCACCACTCCCTTCTCCTTCTGTGTCATGTCTCTTTAGATTGTAAGCCCGAGGGCAGGGAACCGTCTAACTAAAAAGATCGTATGTACAGCGCTGTGTAAATTTACAGCATTTCATAAATAAAGGTTAATAATAATAATAATAATAATAATAATAATAATAATAATACCACCATTTTTCAAGGCACACTAGGAGCTAGCTGCTTGATGACTCTTTGTCACACCTCCTGTAATTTCATCTCGCAAGCCATGAGGGTGTGGGCACCACAGGTTGGAAACTCTTGCCATAGTCATCAGAAATTGACTACACTCATCCCTCCACATTTGCTGGCGCACAGGACTTCCATGAATGTGGGAAAACCCCAAATAACAAAAACACTGTGGCGGGTTACAAACCGCCAAAAATACGTATGGAATACGTATTAGCGTTAGGAAGGGGTGGTGCTTCCGCACCCCCCTAACCCTAGTACGTATTCCATACGTACAACATGGTGGCGCCCCTTCCACATGGGGGCCGCCGTGTTTACGTATCGGACGCTGTGCGTCCGCACGTGTTGCTGCGTCTATGACGTCGCGAGTCCGCCCCTGGCGCCTCGCGATGTCATAGAGGCACCACTTAAAGAAGCTCCATTTTGGAGCTTCTTTTTTGCTCCGCAAGGGAGCCGCGCGGTGTGGCTGCGGCGACTCCCTTACGGAGCAAACGGCGGCGGTGGCAGACCACCTCAAAGCGGCGGTCTATAACCCGCCTATGTTTTTACCTGAGAGAACACCTCTCTATGAATCTCTAGGTCCTTCAATGTAACTTTTGGTTAAAGTTGATCACACAGTTGTGCTGGAAGACCTAAATATTCCTAGAGAGAATGTATTAATAAAATCTGTGAATAATCAAATCCACAAAAGTCAAAGCCACAAATGTGGAGGGATGAGTGTATTTGTTGGCTTCATTTAGTGCAACCAAAATTGTACACCTGATCTGTACAAATACATTCAAAATTAGTTCCTTCTTCCTCTAAATAATTATCGGTAAAATATTCCCCATTTTCATATTAAGATTTTTTTAAATTATCTTTTTATTCGTTTTGTACAATACATTGTTTATAAAACAATAAAAAAGTGAGAAAGAAAGAACAGTATGTCATCACTTTTTTACATAGTTTACACTTCATCTTCCAACTTTCCTTTTCTTTCTCATTTCTTCCTCCCTTCCAGGTTTCAGATTATAGTCTGCTCTATGCTGGCTTTGATTTATTTTCTTCCCTTATTCTGACCTCTACCTCTTCTTCTTATATTTATATTACGATATAAAAGTGGCATCTATAGCTTTTGTTTGCAGTAAATGCACTGTTTAAACAATATTTCAATACTATAAAATTGTTTTTACCGGTATTACTTCATACATCTTCATTTCAGTTTACTTTTCCATGGGTACATTCAGTGCAGTTTTTTCCCCCTGTAGTACATGATGAAAGTTCAGCGTGCCTACAATTGCATTCCAACCCACATATTTGTTGTGCAAATTTCCAGTAATTCACAACATTCGTACTTAGAGCTGATGATAGGAAGAGGAAATGATGATTAATAGGACATTCTTTCTCTTTAAATACAGAAATACAGTACTTTACCACAAACCTGTAAAATCAATATTCAGTTCAAGCTAATATGTTGAATCATTTAACCAGTACTAAGTATATAATTAATTCTGGAATATGTTTTTTTTTAAAAAAAACATGTTAGTTAAGAAGTAGAATAATTATCTAGCATGCTAGTATTCCTTGTATGGATATTAATTCTCTTTGCTTGCCAAAACAGGTTCTCTTCAAAATATGGTTTAAAGACTGAGAAACAAACAAAAATGATCATCACATCTTTGTCACTGCAGTAAAATGCAATCACTCAGGCAGGAATGGGTGACATCCTCAGCCTGGTCCCAATGTGGTGATCAGAGATGCTTCCATAAACAGCACGTCCTCAGGAACAAAAGTCACGTTGTCTAGGCTGGAGTATGAAATCCAACCCCTCTCCGTCACCCCACTGCTGCTTGCCACCGCCCATTATAAGAGATAGCCAGTGAGATTAGGAGTGGGAGGGTTTTTTCCTTTCTGTGGAAAATTAGGCTGTACCTTCCAAGTTACTTCTTGCCACAGTGTTGCTACTTTACTCCTTTTAAAGTTTTCAAGTTTTAGGTAATAATAATTAATTATAGTTCACCTGTTCTGGGGATGGAAGATTCTTGAATTGTGCTGGGAACAATAGCAATAAGTCTTGCCATTTCCTTTTGTTTTTCCTGATGGGAATCCTGCACCTTCAAGCAGCTGCATGACAAACATAAATACAAGGTGAGATCTATCCCATCATGAATATGACCTTTTCCAGATATGATTGTTGTACAGCTGTTAAAAAAGGACTGTGACCTGCTAGTATAATAAAAATAAGAGTCACCTGAGATATCTGCCTCATATTCATACAAACTGGCCCTCATGGCAGGAAGACGTGAGAAGAGAGCAATGTTCACATGACATCACATCATGGTCAATAAAGCTTCCTAAAACAATTACAAGTACATGTGCAGAGAATGATGTAACCATTCAAGGTGGTAGGTGAGAAAGGCAGTAAACTTTTTCCTCCTCCTATGTCTTTAACTGCCCTGGGACAGGATAAAATCTAGTTAATGAAAGTCTATCCACCATTATTTCTGCAAACTAGGGAAAGCTTCACCTGCTGAATTTCTGCTTGCCACAGTTTTTAAAGGAGATGCTATTATCCAAGTAGTGAAGAATTATCTCTAAATTATCTCTATATCTCTAAAGCTATTTCTTCTATCATTTAAAAATCATAATTAATTTGCCACTCAAAGTCAAACAAGAGAGGGGAAGAAATAGAGGAAAACTTCCATCCGCGAGCCCCTTGGAACAAACACACCAGAGATGTGTGTGTGAGGGTCAAACCTGCAAATGGCAAGACAGCCACCACTCTGCTCCTTTCTCTCATTCCCATTCCCTCTGGGTACTTTGGCAGTAAGGACTGGGCCTGTTCTTCTAGTTAGAGATAAGATGCATGCAGCCACATCTACCCATCCCATATCGCTATCTTGGTGTTTTCCGTTTCAGGAAAGTATAGCTATCTCTCCCAGATAGTGAAGCAACAGGGTCTGATCTCAGTGAGATTGTCCCCCACACCATGTGTTAGAAAGGTCAAATGACTAGGAAGATAAGGTGGCTACTTCTTCAAGAAATATCTAGCCTTTGCCTTTTGTTACTTCCTCCCACTGAATTGCATCACCAGGCTTACTCTTCCTCTTCCAAGGCCAAAGGGAAACAGACCACAAATAGGCAGAGCCTTCCAGAAGAAGACAGCAAGTGAAGAGGCACTATCATCACTTGCTAGACAGTCACTATGCAAAGAAGTATGTAGTGATTGTGTGGCTGTGCCCAGAATGAGAATTCCTCACCCTCTCATATTGAGTGGCATGAGGACAGTACGATGTGGCGGCATAGCAGCGGTGGTGATGGTGGTGAAGAAAATACAAGCTTCCTCTGCTCACCTGCTTACCCATATCCCTCTCACCTGGGCAATACAGTATAGAGCAACGCTATTCAACGTAGTGGCCCCTGGATGGGTATCAACACGAGCAATTGGCTGCTGGTCTGTAGTGAATTTCCAGGAAGGAAGGAAGGAAGGAAAAGAAAGGTGTCAATGGGACCAGTCTCTGGTAGATGGGAAACAAATTCTGCTGGTTATTGCATCAATTAGCTTAAGTAGAATGTTCATAGAGGGTTAGTCATGGAAGGACCAGTCACCTCATCTTCTTTCTAACTCATCCTCTTTCTCACTAATCTGTGTGGCTTTAATAAACCAGCAGACTTAGTGGGGCTGGATTTAATAAACACAGTGGTATTAGTGTGAATTCTACCCATCATGCTTCCCAATCAGAGAGGGGTGAATGAATATGCAATTCTTGAGGAGGCAACTACTGGTTCCATATCACAACCAGCCAAAGGACTTTTGCTGAGATGGGGCAGCAAATAGTAGTCTCTCCCTCTCTTTCAAGTTGTGTTGTGTTGACTTTGAATCATTTCCGACTTATAGTGACCCTATCATGAACCAATCATGGAGTTTTCTTGGCAAGATTTGTTCAGAGGGAGTTTGCCATCTCAAGTTACCCAGTAACAATAGCGGGACAAGTTATTTTTGCACCCAGGAGGAAGAATTCCTACAAGAATACGTGCCTCTCTGCAGAAACAACAGTAAACAAAAACAACACAGGCAGTCTTTAATGACACACCTCAAATTTCTCCCTCTCAAAAGCAATAACAATAATTTGGCCCCTTTTGGTGATACCCTCAAAACCAACCACTGGAGATAGCTATGTCACTTTCCCTATTAGAAGGAGATCCTCCTAGAAAAGGGGTGAGAATTGTATATGCATTCATATGTTGCTGAACTGCAACTCCCTGCATTCCTCACTATTGGCTATGCTGGCTAGGGCCGCCAGGAGTTGCAGTCCAAGACTTTGCCATAGAGCGTATATGTACTACAGTATACCCATTTTAACTACGTATCATGGTTTCAACCAAAGAAATCCTGGGACCTGTATTTGTGATGGTCCTTGACATTCTTTGCTCTAGTTAAGGCAGAAGTGGCCTAAGATACCCTTAATTTGCACCAGATCCTGTCTGATCTGAGGCTAAACAGGGTCAGCCCTGGTTAGTATTTGGATGGGAGACCACCAACAAATATCAGGTGCTATAGGCTATATTTCAGAGGAAGGAACTGGCAAAACCAACTCTTGGGTATTCCTTGCTTAAGAAAATCCTAAGAAATTCATAGGGTTGAAAGCACAAACACACACTTCAGGCAAGGGTACTAGAGTCAGGGTGACCAGACATCCTCCTTTTTCAGGAATAGTCCTACATTTCAGCCTTCTGTCTAGGAGGACTGTCCTCCATATTAAGCATGACTAAGAAACACACATTTACATTTATTTGAGTATTTTTAACTTTTGTTTGGTAATGTCCTCTATTTTTCTTGAACATCCTATTTTGTGGTGCCTTGCCCTCCTTTGTGATTAGGGCACATCTGGTCATCTTGACTCGAGCTCTCTAGCCGATAATGCCAAGTACTACACCATACTACAAATCCCACGGAGTCCATGGGATGGAGGCCGTGATCGTTAATGTGGAATCAAACTGCTGTAACCCAGGAGTGTACATCAACATGATCAGGACAAACCAAGGGGAGGGGAACCCAGTCCGTTTCTCCTGAGAGATAGGAGGGAAGCTGCTGAGCAACTGGCTGTTTAGCCGGAGTGACCAGATGTCATAACTGCTGAGGACAGGGCACTGCAAAATGTAGGACATTCAAGAAAAAAGAGGACATTGGTTTGGTTTGTGAAATGTCCTCCATTTCTGCCTGGAGAAATTCCACAATGCCCTCCATTTTGAGCAGGACTGAGCAGCATTATTATTATTATTAAGCTTTATTTATATAGCGCTGTAAATTTACACAGCACTGTACATACAATCTTTTGATTAGACGGTTCCCTGCCCTCAGGCTTACAATCAAAGAAGACAAAACATAAAAGGAGAAGGGGATGGTTGTGGGGAAGGGGATCAGCTTCTGGAGTTCACCTTTCCCTCTGAGGCCTGGACCAAGGCAGATGGACTGGAGGGAAGGCTTTATATCTTAAGGATAGGCCCGATGGCATTGGGCCTGCCATTTCACTCCCTCCATGGATTTCTATTTCCAAGTGTTTTTACCTTTTAATTGGCCATGTCCTACATTTCCCTCAAATTCCCCACATTTCACAGTGTCTTTTCCTCTGGGGTTAGGAGGACACGTCTGGGGGTCAGTCACCCTGTCTTAGCCCTGCTCAAAATGGAAAGCATTTTGGGACTTCCTCCTGGACAGAAGGCTGGAATGGAGGACAGGTCCTGGGATGGGGAAGGCAGGGGCTGTTAGTCCCTCTCAAAATGGAGGACATTTTGTGAAGGCTGGAATTATTCTTTCTTCCCCTCATGGCCTCCTCCTCCTCCTCCTCTTTCCTTGAGGGCCGGAAGCGAGTGAGCGAGGCGCCACAACCAGCCTCCCTCCCTCGAGAGGCGGGGAAGGAAGACGACGACGAAGCCAGGGGCCCTCCTCCTCCTCCTCGTCTTCCAGTTTCCACAGGAGGGGAGAGAGAGAGAGAGAGAGAGGCGCTTTTGAGCGGCGGCGGGGAGGAGGACGCGAAATGGCGGCGCCGGCGCTGCCTCTCTGCCTGGGGCCTTGCAATGGAGGCGCTGGGAGGTGAGACACAGAGAGAGAGAGACTGGGGACGACGACAAAGGGGCCTTGGCTGTAGGGCCGCCCCACTCTCCCGCTTCTTTCCAGGGCAAGGATGGGGGGGACCCTTTTTTCCTAATCTAGGCTGCATCCACACTGGAGACATAACCCGGTTTGGCTCCGCTTTAACTCTTTCTCTGGCTCTTTGCTGTGGAATTCTGGGAGTTGGGGTTTGTTGTGGGCCCAGGCCAGAGAAAACTTCAACTATTGTTACTGTTGCTATATATTCTTAGATCCTGCCTTTCCCCCAATAGAGAGACTCAGGGCAGTAGGTTGAGTATCTGGGGCAGAGGTGGTTGTTTCCTTCTGGAAGGCACAGATCATTATCATCATCATCTTATCTTCTGCTTTTCTCCCAATGCAGGGACTCAAGGCAGCAGACTGAATATCTGGGGTGAATTTGGTGTGTGTCCTTTTGGAAGACACAGATTGTTGTTGTTGTTGTTTTGTTTTCTTATATCCTGCCTTTCTTCCAATATAGGGACTCAAGGTGGCAGGTTGAATATCTGGGGCAGATGTGGGGTGTGTGTGTCTGTGTGTGTGAGTGATGCAGCCTACAAAATGTGACTTGAGCATCCTTGGGCAAGCTACTCCTGTGTTTACAGGATGGATCATATATACACAAGCAGTACTGTAGTGGTAAACGTTGCTGTTGTGTCACTGCTCATAAGACCAACCCTCATTAGCAGGAATTAGTTATGGTAACAAGCGCTGCTATGCAGAGAGAAGGTTTCCATGGCTAAAGGCCCTTGGGTACCACAGGTGGTCAAGGAGCCACTCTTGCGGTAAGTGTTTACACAACTAGCAAGACCTGGATATCACCAGTGTTATTGTACAGGCAATGCTGAAACTAAAATAAAAACATACAATGCTCTAAATGTTCCCACGAGTCCGTAATATGAGAATAGTAATTGATTTAACTGCTCATACTTACTATTCTATTGATGTCGAAGATGAAGTGAAAAACAAACAAAACTCATGCTTGGATACTTAATTGCCTTTTCTAATACAACTCTGTCCAGTTTTAGGTTAGGAATTGTCATAATTTCAAAACCACAGAATTAAGGATGATGATGTAGATGTGAAGAGAAGGAAGGAAAAAAATGTTAGATAACTTCAGCTGCATCAGCATACAATGCTAACACTTGATCTTAAAAGCTTGCCATTCAATGAACCCATTAGACAGTAAAACAAAAAGATTTCACATAACAGTGAAGGTATCCTGCCTTGGTGAACAGCCACAAGCAAAATCCTGTGTATATTTTTATTTGGAATAATTAATAAGAATTGAAACATAGATGTGGAAATTATAGTATAATTTTAATAATTTAATGGAGTGCAGTGTTCCTGTCTAATACAGAGAGGGAAAAGGGTGTGTTAATTGAATATCAACTCCAAAATGAGATGGCATCTGGTGCCTTTAGGCCACCCAGGAATCAAGGAATAGCTACAAATTCATCTCTGTTCCTTTTTTGCCTGGGAAAGAGAAAGGGACAATTCCACTTTGAAAGCTGTTATACCTGCCTTCAAGGAAAAGAGTGAGGAATTCACATTTTTCTTGGATTTTCTCTGTTGTATTATTCTATTTATTCCAAACACTATCCTGGATGTGAAGTCAAAGGCTTTCATGGCCGGCATCCATTGTGTTTTGTGGGGTTTTGGGGCTATGTGGCCATGTTCTAGAAGAATTTATTCCTGCAGCTGTGGCTGGCATCTTCAGAGAAGTCAGGAATAAACTCTTCTAGAACATGGCCACATAGCCCGAAAAACCCAGACAAACTATTATCCTGGATGTTTTCCCCTCAGGAATTTTTCCTTCACTCAACACATTCCAGAGTCCTTTGTGGCTTGTTTTTCTGTCATCTTGCACATGTTATTCTTTTCACTTTGTGTAAAGGAAGTGAAGACCCAATTCAGATAAGTTTTTGTACTGTGATAATCTCTCATTTCACTGTTCTGATGTCATATATATAAATATATGAATCTACTTTATACTCAATTGGATCAGTAGTCCATCTTCCTCAGTATCCTCTGGCAGTGACTCTCCACTGTTTCATATTGAGGTTTTCTCCAGCTGTACATTGACATGTTGGGGACTGAATTTACAATCTCATTTATGCAAATCAATTGATTTACCCCTCAGTTGTGCCCCCCCCCCCGTGTCTTTGTTTTAATGTGAGGTTAAGATTTAATCAAGGTTTAATCTCATATCAGTATATCAAGGCACTGGTACAGTTTAAAATAGAATAGCCAGACTCCCTAAATAATTTCTTTAAGCAACTAAGATAAACGTTGATTATGTTTTCTAACAAGATGTTTTCTAAAATTCACTAGCTGCCAGCAGCACTGTGGTTATGTTACATACTGCCTAGATTACGTTCTAGTTTAGTACTGTACAGTCCTGTTAAGGCATCCATATCAAAATTTCTGTTACTCTTCATATTAATCAACAAGTCAAAGAATATTTAAAAGGGTGAAAATTGATATCTATTTGATTTTTAATCTTAAAAAGATCTCTTATCAGAATAACCATACGAAAGTTAAATGCTAAGATCTTGAATCAAAACAATACTCAGTGTTCAATATATATGTTCATAATATAAATCTACACTTATTTATTTCACGCGCTGAATCATGAACTATAAATAAAAAGGTTTTGTGCCATTTTATACAGTTAGAGAACAAAGGCAAAGATAATTAAATCTTAACTAATAATTTCCTTAAAGCTATATTAGAAATTAGAAATTAATGGTGTCCATTTTCTGTTTTTTTTTTAAATATCAACATCTATATGGAATGTGATGTCAAACAATAAGGGGAATGATGAAACACTTGAAACTGTCTCTGTCATTATGAGAGCATACAGAAATAACTTTTGCATGGATATTTCATATTCAGCATTTATCCTGGCTTTTCATAGACAATCTAGATATATAAGGACTGATATCCTTTTGGAGGATTAATTGAGGGATGCATTTTGGAGGATTAATTGAGGGATGCATTTGTTGAGTCTTCATCTTGCTATTTTTCAGGACTGGTAGCCAAACCTTGTTCACTTTAAGAGTTTCCTCTTTCCTGTTGAAATTGCCCAAGTGTTTGTGGATTTCAATGGCATCCTTGTGCATCCTGACATGGTAGTTGTTGACATGGTCCAGAATTTCAGTGTTTTCAAACAGTATTTTATGCCCAGGATGGTTTGCAGCATGTTCTGCTACTGCTGATTTTTCTGGCTGACCCAGTCTGCAGTGTCTCTTGTGTTCCTTGATTCTTATTTAGTGGTCCCTATGTAGACTTTTCCGCAGCTGCATGGTATGCGGTAAACTCCTGCAGCTGTGAGAGGGTCTCTCTAGTCCTTGGCTGAGTGAAGCATTTGCTGGATTTTCTTCGTTGGTTTGTAAACCATTTGAAGGTTGTGTTTCTTCACCAGTTTCCCTATTCTGTCTGTGACTCCTTTGATGTATGGTAAAAATACCGTTTGTTTGGGTGGCTGCTTGTCTTCATTCCTCTGGCAGCCCTTCTGATGTCTGAGCTGGAATAAGCATTAGCCTGTAGAGCCTCTTGGTGTTTCAATTCATCTTCCAAGAAATGGGGTTCACAGTTTGCCTGGTCTACCAGTGGTTTGACTGTGCTTCTTTTATGTCCTGGGTGATGGTTTCAGTTCTTGCGCAGATATCTGTCTGTAGGTTTTCTGTATACTGTGTGACCCAAACATTGGTTTGGTTTGTGGATGACTATGACATCCCAGAATAGCAGTGTTCCTTCCTTTTCTTTTTCCATAGTGAATTGGATGTTGAGGTGGATGTTATTCAGACGGTTCAGGAACACAGCCAGATCTTCTTCTCCATGGCTCCAAATTGTGAGAGTGTCATCCACGTACCGGAACCAAGTTGTGAGCTTTTTCAGTGCTGTTTCCAGGGCTTGCTTTTCAAAGCGTTCCATGTAAAAGTTTGCTATCACAGGGCTTAGAGAACTTCCCATTGCTACCCCATCTCTCTGTTCGTAGAATCCATTGTCCCACTGGAAATAGCTTGTGGTGAGGCAATGTTCGAACAGGGCTGTGATGTCTTCTGGAAAAATCTGTCAGATGAGTGTCATGGTGTCCATTATGAGGACTTTGGTGAACAGGAAAGAGGTAACCCTTAACGTAAACAAGGTTTGGCTAACAGGCCTGAAAAATAGCAAGATGAAGACTCAACAAATGCAAATGAGAAATCTCCCAGGGTCAGGGGTTTCCCAGCAGACAATGAGCACTAATCAAGCAGACACTAATCCTCTTTTGCAGACCCTCCCACCCTGAGGCCTGCCATTAACAACAGAACAATCCACATGCAAATCACTCCTGCCTCCCCAGGTTCACACAGTATATACATACCCAACTCCTTTCCATGCAAGCTTTTTCTGAAGATGCCAGCCTAAACTCTTCTAGAACATGGCCACATAGCCCGAAAAACCCACAAAAAAACTATGGATGCCGGCCATGAAAGCCTTCGACTTCACATTGGATGGATGGTTTTTATCATTTTTGTAAGTAAGCCTGGCATTATGTGCCTTGTTTCACAAAGGGAAAAGGGACTAGTTTTGCACAGAGGCATCTGGCAAAAATTGCCAAATGCAAAGGGGCTTTTTAGCTTCCTGTCCTCTCAGAGGGAGAAGTCAATAACAGTCACTGGGGTCATTCTTTGGTTTGGTATGAAGGTACACAACAAGAAAGGGAAATTGTCTGCCATCAGATGAGACAATAAACCAAACATGGAGCAAAGTTTTGTTTAGTTACTCCACATCGAGTGGGAACAGTCTAACAACACGCCCAAGAATCTGAATCAAGGTGGATAGAATGTTATATGCTACTGTTAAATGCCACTTGGCCATTGTCGTGGAGTGTAATGGAATGATTAGCCAACTGGTTTTCAGGCGTATACTTTGGAGTACACTTATTTTCATTTTCAGCTCCTGATCAAGCAACAGCAGTGTGAAGAGGATGTATTTAAAACCAAGTGCTAGGAATGCTTCTTGAAAGTTTTATCTTCTCTTGAGCAGTCTAAAATACATAATCTTGAAGCTGAATTGGAACTGAAAGCCACAAAGATGTAACATTTACGAGTAAAAATGTACAGTAGCTCTTAACCAGTAAAAAAGGTATCTTCATACTTCCTTGGAATTTTGAGGGAGTGCTTCAGTCAAATTTAAAGAAATTGTGAGTAGCCTGACTGGATTAATGTAATAGCTTTCTGTTCCCTGCCAGGCAGTAAAGTTTGTGTCTAGTTGTTTGAACTCAAACAGGAGTGAGGAATCTGAGTCATTCTACTTGCTCTTCAAACTTGGTTATAAATCACTTATTCTCCTTTGTAAGTCATTGAGTGGTTTAAGTGTTTGCATTCTTTGAATATAAAATGGCTGGAATTAAATATTGTTAGAACAAAGCTTCTCTGAGAATGTAGAATCATTTGACATTAATTTATTGCAGTATTTAAATGTGTGAGCCCAATAAATTGTATTAGAAAAAATGTAATTGTTCTTGTGCATACCATTTATGAGTATTTGTGTATTGTGTAGAAGACATTTGAAATACATTTGTATGCAGATAGTTTTCTCTTTTCTTCATCTTCCATGGTCCATTACAATTATCTTCACTGTTAATTTTGATGAAAGTAATTGAAGAAAGCTGACTAGACCTGACACTGAAGTTAGTGATGGTCTTAACACTGCTTCTGTAGAGTTATTGTATGTGGATGTGTGCATGTGTGGGACTAAAAACACCCCATTCAGGCCATTTTAGTAGTCTGTGCCATTGATCCAAATAGTAGAGATGGAGAACTTTCCACAGTTCTAGGATTACTTTCAGAACATTGTCAGTATTTATACTTTGTTCTGTGGGTGCCTCATTTCTCAAATACTATAGCAGGATTGAGGTTATATCTCTTTAAGGGAAAACCTAGTCTTCTGTGGGGAACTGCTAGTGATGAACCAGCAGTTCTTGAAGCTGTGTACTCAGTGACACAGTAGGAATGCCTGTAATGAAAAAAACTATTTTAGCAGATACTAAGTATATACACAACTTAAAGAAATAAAATAAATGTCATTATTGTTCTTTACACATCCTTTAAAAGATTGGACCTAATTCTTCAAGCATTTGTGGAAATCTAGAACTGTAACCAAGTAGGTAAATACAAAAGTAATAATTTCTTTATGCTTCTTTTCATTCTAACATTTTCCTTCTTTTCTTCTAGTGATGATGAATGTGTCTGAACATACTTGGGGCAAAGATTTTTGGAAGTAGATATTGGAACCATTGATGGATATCTGCTTTCACAGCATGGCCCAGATATCTGGCAATAATGAATTCAAACAATGTCCATCACCATCTTTGGGCACAACAAGGGCAAAAGAAGTGGATAAAGAAGAGGCACTGCAGATGGAGGCTGAGGCTCTGGCTAAGATGCAAAAGGAAAGAGTGGTGTCTGGTAATAGACAAAGCATTGACACTTTAAGCAAATCCTGGCCAAATGTACAATCCTGCAGAAAACAGGACCATGATCTTATGGTGTTTCCAGAGTCCGATGCCAAGAAAAAGGTGGATGATAAGTTAAATACAGTGGATGTGGAGAAACTTACCCATGCTGAGCTAGAAAAACTGCTACTGGAAGAAAGTTTTGAATCCAGCAAACCAGCCACGCTGCCAGCAGTTCCTGTTCTGAGCCCATCATTCTCATCACAGTTTTATTCTAATCCTACCATTCAAAGAGGACCATGGACACCTGGATTGCCTGGGCCTTCTGCTTGCACTGTACCTTCTGTTTACCCAGCACCTTCTTACAGTAAACAAGTTGGTATCTTTCAGAATGGCTTCCATCCAGGTATGTCTGCTTATCAGTCTACAAAGCCTATTTATCTTAGTCTTCCAGAGAGGTCCCAGTACATTTCATATGCACTGCCAACTACCACAGTTTTCCATCCACAACAAAGTCTACCTATATTTCATCCAACACTTACCCCTGAAATGGCAAAGGTATTTGATAAAATAGCAAGCACTTCAGAATTTCAAAAAAATGGGAGATCAAACACAGGCTTAGAAGTGACTGATGCTAAATCTACAATTAATTTGCCGGCCTCTGAAAGCTCCAATGATATCAGTAAATTTGATTGGTTGGATTTGGATCCTTTAAGTAAACCGAAAGGGGACAACATGGATATATTGTATTCTTCAGACGATGGTGGAAAGGTGACTTGTAGTACAGTTGTAGAAGACCCTTGGGATGCTGTGCTGCTGGAGGAGAAATCCCCAGGAAAATGCCATCATGAAAGAAAACTTAGTGGGAAATCTGCTTCCGGGGCAACAGTTACAAGAAGCCAGTCTTTAAACATTCGAACTGCTCAGCTTGCTAAGTTACAGGGCCAAACATCACAGGTAAAATGGATCTGAAAACCTATTTCATTCTGCAGCTGAAATTTTGTAATAGGCTATAAAAGTTTGTGCTACTTTACTTAATCACCCCACCTTGTCATTCTATAAACAATTGATTAACAGAGCTACTTGCAGACAGTTGTGAGTCAGGATTCTGGTATGTTCAGCTTATACTGTATCAACTTAAAACATAGTCAATTCATATTGTTCCATTTAAGTGCTATTGTGCATTCCCACCACTCAAAAGAATGCAAGTAGGTCACTAAAGATCCTTGAACAAACTTAGCAGACATATGATGAAAAATAAGGTCCTCTTATGGACTGATAACAGGTTAAAGAATGAAAAGCCAGAGAGTAGGAGTAAAGGGACCATCCCCATAATGGGGGCTATGAATAGTCAGATTCTCTAAGAATTTGTTTTGGGATTGATGCTTTTAAACTTTTTCATCAGTGTAATGGAATTAGGACTGAATAATGAAGTGGTCAGGTTTACTAGCAATACCAAATTATTTATATGGATAGAATACAAATGGGCAGTAAAGTGCTCCAAGTGGGAACTGGCATTAAAGTGACAAATGCAGTTCAGTGTAAGCAAATATTAAGTGATCCACTTTGGAGGCAGGAATTTCTAGTTTCACAAATTGGCTGATGAGATATGAACTGAAAGTAGCAGACCAAGAAAAAAAATCTTGGGTTTTTGACAGTTAGCTCATTGAAAATGTGGATGTTTGAAATAAAAAAGGAAAATTCCATCTTGGAGATAAAAAGGGAAAGAGTAAAAAATAAAATTCCCAATATCATAATGCTTTTATAATCTGTGATGTGACCACACTTGAGATACAGTGTACAGTTCTGATCACTGCATGTTAAAAAGGATATTGTCAAGCTGGAAAAGATGCAAGAAGGCACGTAAAATGTTCAACAGAGTGGAACAATCCCTATGTTAAAAGGTAACACTATTTGGGGCAGCTTAGCTTAGAAGAAAATACACAATAGAGTAGTATAAAATATATGATTTAGAGAATGCACATTATAATATTAAACTAAATGGTGGGAGATGTAAGGCAACTAAAAGGAATTATTATATCACACATCACATTAAAATTATGGAATTGTGGAAATTGTGGAAACAATTCTAGACTCAATAGACCTTTGGGCTGATCCCACAGGGCTGCTGTTTTATTTTTATTTAGCTTCAGAGACTGTGTAACTGGAATCCTGGCTTCGTAGGTTTAACCGTGAGAATATTCATACTTAAAGAACAAAATTAGAACTTAAAGATAACATTCAGATCTTATGCAAAATGATCCCTTTGGGTGATCTGTTGATGTTCCTAGATGAATAAATCATGGACTGCATTTTTCTAGAATGTAAAAATATTCTTATTCAGTTATCTTTGCTGGTTGAAATGCTGTGAGGCACACCTGAAGCTCTTCAGCAGCAGTGTGACAGTTGACCTCACTGAAGTAACTACAAATGCCAGTGTCGGTAGGAGCATACAATGAGGTATGCTCCTTGATATGCAAATTGAACATAGGATTCTGTATCAAAATATGAAAAATGTCATATAAATGTTTGGGGTTTTTTTGGTCCATGTTTAAAGCCTTTTCTAGGAGCCAGTATGGTGCAGTAGTCTGAGTTTTCAGCTACAACTCTGGAGGTCAGGGTTTAATTCCGCTCTCACCCATGGAGTGACCTTAGGAGAGTCACACACTCTCAACCCCAGACTCAGTTTTAGAGTTACTGTAAGTCAGAAATGACTTGAAAGCACACAAGAATAACAAAAAGCCTTTTATAATGCAGATACAAAATTGTGTGAATGGCTTTTCCAAAGCCAACTGGTGGGTTCATAGTTAGATGTCAGTCTTCTAGCCCCAAAACTTGTGACTGAATTGCATGAAATTTTAGTGTGTAATATAAATAATAAATTCTCGGACGGCAAGTCCACATTGTCCCCAATGGCTGTGTGTGCATGCAGCTGCGCCACCATTGGGGACAATGGACAAGTCTTCCCTCCTTCCTTCCCTCCTTCTTCCGCCTGCGAGGCTTCCCTTGTCTTAGCTTTGGGGGAAGTGGCTGCAGCCCCATCTGTCCTTAACTGCAGCCAGCACCCACAGACACACGCCGATAAGGAAGGCAATTACCTATGAAGCTGGATGTAATCCACAAACCTTGCAGGGAGAGAGAGAGAGAAAAGCCAAAGTCAGGATAACAGAGGTCACAATAGTCAGTCCAGTTTAAGGTCAGGTCAGCCAGAAGGTAACAATAGTCCAGTCCATTCCAAAGTCAAGGCAACAAGGAGTCAAGATACAGAGAGCCAATGCAGGCAGCAGTCACACCAAAGGATCATGCAATAAACTCTAGCACTGAGTTGATGTCTCTCTGCTCATTAAGTGAGGGAAACTCTCCCCATGCCATCTGAGGCTGATTTGCTAATTGCTTCTCAGCAATTCTCTGGGATCTGCGTCTGCCAGCACTTTCAGCCCTGCGTTGTCTATAGGAGGGAACCTTCAAGCATGGTTCCTCCCCAGAGCCACCACTAGGCCGCTGTACCACCAGAGCAATCCCACCAGCACTAGGACCTGGCTGAGCCTCCTCCTCTGGGGCTGGGCGATCAGGGCTGGATTCTGGCAGAGCAGGATTAGCACCTGGTGTAGCCTCAATTACCTCTTGCACTGGAGCAGGATTAGCACCAGGTGTAGCCTCAATTACCTCTTGCTCTGGAGGAGCCCCATCCTCCTCCTCATCCTCCGAGACCTGCTCTTAGCTGGCCATGACACCGTCAGCCACAGAGAGTCAGTGACAGCACAGGGAGGATCCAAGACCCTGTGCTGGCTCCCAAAGCTAAGCCTAGGACAGGAGCCTCTCGGGCAGGAAGGAGGGAGCGGAGTGGCAGGCTTTGTCACATTGTCCCCCCTTCCTTCTTCCCCCTGTGAGGCTTCCCTGGGCTTAGCTTTGGGGGCGGAAGATGCAGTCCCATCGGCTCCAGGGAAGCGGCATGAGGCTTGGGTCTCGAAGCCGCCACCCCCAAGCCCCTTTGCCGGTGCTGAATTCTTGCAGCTGAAGGGGCTGCAGCTTCCACCCCCAAAGCAAAGCCCAGGGAAGCCTCACAGGGGGAAGACGGAGGGAGGGAGGACTTGTCCCATTGTCTCCAATGGTGGCATGGTTGCATACTTGAGTATTTGCAAATTTTGGTATACACAGGGAAGTCCAGAATCCTCCACGAATACCGAGGGACAACTGTAATAAAAAAACCCAAATTTTGTACAGCTGCAGTGAAGAACAGCAGTATCATTTACAGTTATATTGAAGTAAAGTGGGTAAATTTTTAATTTTAAAATCCTTGGGAAGTTGCCAAAAATCATAGTAAATGAATGTTTTTGAAGTAATGAGTGAGCATTATTTTTTATAACAAGCCATACTACATTAAGAGTAAAATAGAGTAGATTTTGAGGCAAAGGTAAAACAAATTCACATCTGTATGCTTCTAATTTATAGTAGTCATAATAATCTGACAAAGAGCAAGCCCATGATATCCTGTCCCTGGTTCTGACCTAGGTTGGTCCCCAGGCCATTGTGGTGGCAGGCGGGTGTTTACATGTCTGCCTGCTGCTATGCCATTGAGCTGTCACCACCCCTTACCTGCCTCCGCCACTGCATCTTCTAAGAAGGCCTCTGTTGAGGCTCATAAGGGCAGAAACTGGGTGCCTTGCTACGCCCATATGACAGGCGCCCCATCCGACATCACAGGCCATGACGGGCGTTCTGAGAAGATGTGGCGATGGAGCCAGGTAAGGGATGCACAGGGCTGTGCGGTGTCTGCTGTCACCACAGATTTTCCATAGAACTCTGCTGCAAACATCAGGTCTTTTTGACCCATGTCAAGGCCCCTTTGGGCCGGGAATCAGTCTGGGACTGCTGGACTGGCATCCAGACTGGCTGATCCTGGCCTGGGGCTAATGGCCTTTGCTGTACATACAGGATGACATGAGGCTGGGGGGAGAACAGGGCTTTTGCCCGTGTGTACCATCCCTAAGATAGTTGGGTGAATTAAAGTCAGCATAGTCCACAAGGTGAGGTGAATAAGAAATAATAATAATAATAATAATAATAATAATAATAATAGTTGTTTTTCGTCATCTCTATTTGGAATCTCTTCCCTGATACAGATACTTTAAGGTGCTAAGCAAGCCATTTCCTTATTACTCAGTTACTTAACCTGTTTTCTGTGGCTTCTGTTAAGAAGTGAGTTTGCTAAAGTCTTAAAATGTTTTTGGTAGTTTGCTTTTAAAAAGAGTAAAACAACTTAAAATATTTTGTGCATATCTGAAGAATTACTCTGTTTTACAGAAATCACATACTTGGAGAATATTTGTCAGGAAAAATTTCATTTAAGTACAAAAGCACTGTTTGAAATTAGGAGGTAAAATTATTTGCCTTCTCAAAGCAAGTAGACATGCATTATTGATCTTGTCATGCTCTGATCTTGTATTTTATTCTGTTTAATTATAAAGAAATGTGTATATCTGCCTGTTTAGAAAGGCCCCTGTGTATCAAAAACATTGCTTTACCTGTATCTCCATTTCATTGCTAAACATGTAGGTGCAAAGTTTGGTATTGGATGGAGTGACCTAGCTAGTCCAACATTGGGGTGAAACAGACTGGCATAAAAAGCTGGCTTCCAGCTGGTTTGGAAACATGGCATGCAGAGGGTGCATGCCCCCAAGACTCCTGGAAGCCGGTTTCAAGCCTCTTGGCTGCCCACATGTGGGCTGGCTTCTGGGCACTCCGGCGGCATGGCATTTACATGCTGCATGCCACTGGAGCACCTAAAAGCTGGTTTCCATCCATGGCAAGACAAAAAGGCCGATCTGTTTTTCCCCTTTCTGTTCTCACAGAGGCCGAGTAGGTGCCAATGGAAAATTCCACAAGCAGGACAATGTTCTTCTCATGTTCCCCAATGTGATAATTGTTGAGCATTCTTAATTGTACTATGTACATTCGCTAGGATTTTAAGATGAACGTGCGCTGGGCTTCATGTAGCTGATAACTGCAAAACTGTTGTAGTCAAATACATTTGCTAAAGTACACATTTACATTTTTCTTAGGTCTGCAAAAAGGTAGTCATGGTGTTAAAGACTCTCGGAATCTATATCACACACTATTGTTGGAATTGGTTTATAAGATAATAACATAGTAAATACTGTTTCTAATACTTGATAGAGAAAGGAGGGACAGAGAGTTATGAACACAAGCATAGACAAAAGAGGAAGTTTTGAGATGCCTTGGAGCATTAAGAGGAACTAGATATTTAGGATCCAAACAAGAACAAAACATCATCTAGCACAGGAACAAAGTTTATACCTCAGCAGGACAGTGTTCCTACTGAACAAAACATACTATTGGTGTAATGTGCCTGCATCAGTTCTCAAAAAGCATTAAGTTTTTATTAGTGTAATCTCTTCAGAAATGAGGAACATAACTTCTTGTCCCTTCGTTCTTCTTTAGCATAGCTACATGAGAGCTCTGATTCTGTGGGAGTATGTTATTAAGGAGGCATGATATGCTAGTGAATTGTACAGTAAATAGTTGCTTTGTCTCACTGTATGGTTCAGACAAGGATTAATTATGTGTTCTTTTAATTCCAGAAAAATGGGGGTGGAAGTACAGTGTGAGGGTAGCCCCTCACCCATGTCTCGTAATGTATATAGGAATACCCTGGAGTTTGAGTAGGTTAGGGTTTAGTGTTTTTTAGAGCTGCCATGCTTTTAGGTTACAAAGATACCAAGACACTACAGCTCACTTCATAAGTAATGGATGTAACTGAAATGCAATGGCATTTTCTTATGGGCTTCCTCAATGTATGTTTAATCAGACATATTTTTTTTTTATCATGGGAGTTCAGTAGTTTTGCTTTTAACATTTTTTTTTAATTTTAGGCCACTTGCTCAAGCTTACTTTGAAAGGTAGAGAGAATTTAAAAAAAGTCAGATAATTTTGACTGACAATATAATTTGGACTCTTTGTTGCAGAAGTAAAACTTCAGATATCCAGTTTTGGCTTGATGTAAGACTTTGTCAAAATGAACGTGTGAAGTTCATGAACTAAAATAAAATCTAGCTTCAGGATATAATTGTTATGCTGATTCAGACAACTAATATTTGACTGGCAGTTAAACTAATTGAATTGGTTGTCCATTAAATGCTGCTGATTTTCTGATGCAAGAGCTATTGCGGTTCGGATTAAATTAACATCACTTTCACTTGTGATACTGAAGTTTTCAGTGGCATCTTCATAAATTAAATCTTAACTGTACACATAATTCAGTTCTGGTGGCTATGTGAGCTATTTAATCTTTAAATTGGGGGCATTTGCTTTTCCCCCCAACATGCAGTTTTCATATTCACAAACATTGGAGTAGTTTAGAACATTCAATATAGCATATGTTATGAAAAGAAAGTGATCTGTCCCATTACAGGGTCACTATGAGATATTGAGTTGCAGGATGTGAGAGAATTATCTTTTCTTCCTCTTAGTTGTTTATGGAGTATTGCTGATGCATAGCAGCAGCGGTGGCAGCAAAAGACAACACATCTCTGAGAGCTGAGGGTTTATATACACACATACTGTATTCCTCACAAAATGGAAGAAGGAATACCCTGGTGAGGACTGAGCTCAGTCTTCACTAGGCTATTCCTCCCTCCATCTTTTGAGGAATGTGTATGTGTGTATTCATGCCTTCAGGTTGTCAGTCAACTTATGGCAACCCCATGCATTTCATAGTGTTTTTTTTTCCTAGGCAAGAAATACTCAGAGGTGGTTTTGCCCATTCCTTCCTCTGAAATATAGCCTACAGCACTTGGTATTGACTAAAGTCTTCCATTTAAGTACAAACTGTGGCTGACCCTACTTAGTTTCTAAGTTTATCCTATATGTGGATGATACACCGGAAGTTTATACAGTTGGCCCTCAGTTTTCACAGGGGATCTGTTCTGGACCCCCATGAAAGCAGAGGCTCTCACATATCCAAGCCCCATAGGCTTAAATGGCGCACATGCCCACGAGCGCACCCCATTGGAAATAATGGAGGTCATCCCTCTATCCCAGATCAGCAAGTTAGGAGGGGTGACTGTAGTTACAAACAGTGACTGTAGGCCCAGCATGCCAGTGCTATGTGGGTGCACTTGAGGTAACTTTGGGTTTGTAGGATCCTTTCCCTCTTTTTAAGCAGGCACAAGCAGATGATTGGATGCATCCACTTTATATTCTGAATAAATTATTCTTTATTATTACACCTAAACAGGGAAAGTGTGCTTTTGTGTAACATTTGTTTAAGTAAACAGCAACAAACTGACAATATGTACTTTAGCTTTGGTTATCACCCTTCCACAGTTTAGTTAAAATGTGTATATTTGCAGATTTGTGATCACAGCATGTCCATCTTCTGTAAGAGAAGCAGTTCTTTATCAAACTGAATTGGCGGCAGGACTTTCTTTGACATCTGTGAAATACATCAAAAGCATCCCAGGGATAATCTTTTCTCCAGAAACAAGCTTGAAAGCGAGGCAGGTCTTTCTCTTATCCATGTTATGGTGTGCCTGTTTTACAGTGGAGCCCTTGCCTTTAGTCAGCAGGGAAAGCAGGGAATAGTCTCTGTGGCTACACTGCACTTCTCAGATAGATTAAAATTCGCCACAAAATAAATAAAATCCTGCATTTTTGTGATACAAAAAAGCAGTTCATATTTTTTTGAAACCTAAGAATCACCTGAAATAGTAGAAAAGTCATTTTGGGGCCTATACAGCGCAACCTTTTGCAACGAGTACAGAATGTATATTTAATTTTTGTTTGTTTGTTTGTTTCATTCCAAAGTTTTGGACATGATAGGCTATGGTTCGTGCTGATGAATGAGCCTGGGTTTATACTTCTCATCACCTCCTTTTCGTCTGCTGCAGGGAAGAGATCAGGAGTATTTGTTTCAGCTAACCACCAATTCATCATTAAGCCTGTTCACAGTATTATTTGTACTATAAACTATAGCTAAAAACTAACTGCAGCTCCTGGTTCAGACATAATAACAAGCCCAGTTCTGGACTATTGCTAACTGTGGTTTAGCATTATATCCGATGTGGGCTACTGTTTCTTGTTCCCATGTGGTACTAAAAGGTAGTATCCCTGGTGGGCAACTGCTTGTGCGCCCGTGTCATTTTCTTGTAGCTTAGAGTGTATCAGCAAATAGTCAACTTGCAAGTCCTCTTTGAGTATTATGTGATACAGATAAGGGAAAGCAATCCCATGTGGAGAATTTCTGGATTCCATCTAGCTGCTGCTGCTGCATTGCAGATGTGTAGCTGATAGGGACACCAGAGCTCTCTGAAGGCTAAAATCTCTAACACAACTAGAAATCCCAGGAATTCCATAGTATTAAGTCATGGCAATAAAGTGATGACAAACTTCTTTATTTCTGCCGTGTGAATGCACGCTAAGATTCTATATTTTATCATTGTAGGTCCATGCATACTTCAGTCCTCATGTATTTCTGGTTCCCCACAAAGGACAGACTGGATTCCCAATTTAGGGGTTAAAAGCCCGCTTGGTGCCTTCACATCTGCCTTGCAGTCCTATGCCCAACAAAAGGCAGCTGCCAAAAATCCACTCCTTTTTCCTGGCGTGCCACTAGCTTGCTTTACCCACCTCTTGCACCTGCCTCTGGAACTTCCTTCATAATGCTTTCCCACCCATGCACTGGTACCATGCTAAATGGCCAGGAGCATTTCTGGAGCGGGTTGGGCAGCATGCAGTGTGTACATGCCGCACTTCCCAAAACCCGCCTGAAGGCAGTGCCAAACGGGGTGGTCTGTTTCTGGCCCTGTTGCCTTTCTTCTGTTTCCTAAAAGATGCTTGCCCTGCTTATATGTTGCTGTTCAGCATTTCTACTTTGGCACGTAAATGGAAACACTCTCCTGCCCTCCCTTGTGGCCAGGGCCACCACTCGAAGGATCTGCCTGGCTACTATCTCCATGACTCTAAAGTCATCAGCCAAGACCACCAACCCTGTCCCGTCCACACTCCCTGTTGTGGACATGAGATTCATTAATCTCAGACTGCGCATCAAACTAGAGGGGCCAGTGCACCTCTCTGTCTGGACCATTGGAATCCACGCCAACACGGATCATCTGTGTACACCCCAATTGTCTCGTACCTCCTTTTCCACAAAGCATGCTATTGCTATTTTTATATCTGTTGTCTTTTGGTCGGCTATGGTTTCGTCTTGATTTTTTGACTTTGGCGTAATACAGTAGTGCAAATGTCTCTTGCTTCTATAAGACGTTGTCATTTCAGTGTGAAGTGTTTGTTCTCTTTCGTTTAACACACTATTCTATCTATTAATTAATGTAGTTATCACAGACTGTCTGATTAGTAAACTCTACTTTACATTTTCTTCATTTCCGAACTTTAAGTTGGTCATTCAAGAATTGCTGCGACTATGGTTTATTATTTTTTTGACCCGTTTGTATTCTTGTTTCGTCACCGCTTGCCGTCCTTATTGGCTTTTATGTTTGTACATGGGGTCGTCTCTGGACGCGATACATTGTATCTCACAATATTCGTTGTTATATACTCCTATGCGTTCGCATTGATCTTGGTTGGCGATGATCTTTGGTCTTTTTGAATGTCGCGATGCTATATATAATGTGAAAGTAAATCGTCATAAGGGCGTTCGGTGCCCATTTGTTTTTGTTCTGGTCTCTATCTCGGTTTCTTAATGATGTATATTTTCTATCCAACTCCATTCCCGAATCTGTTTGATTGTGGACTTTTGTAAAACATTTGTATCAGAGCCTGTTGCTTGCTTCGACTCATTGTACATGTCTCCATCTTATTGCACATTTTTATATAGCATTTGATTTTCTTTTTTAGGGTCGTTTTGGGCGAATACATAGTGATTACAGTTTTTCTCTGATTGATTGATTGATGATGATCGGTTTTGATTTATTGTGGTATGATTTCTTTTATCAGTTTTTCAGTGCTCTCTTAATTTTGTAATATCTGAGTCGTAATTGATTATTTAGTTGCATCTCATCTTTGTATAATGGTTTTTGTGCATGAAATTGATGGTGGATTTCTATCGAAATTTATTGTGTGGCACATATTTAGTGTGTAAATGGATGTCGACTTTTTACTCGTGTATGTTATGTTCTTTGAATTTGTTTGCCGTTCAATATACACAGAGCATGCAGATGTATGGCTGAAGAACAGAAATGTATCTTATATGGTGGGTGGTCCATGATTTGCAGCTTCGTGAAATGTATACTATCCAGATCAAACGGATTAATCTTTCTGGGGCATAACTGCTCTATGATGCAGTGGATGTCATCAAGTAGAATGTCTTGCTGACCATTTTGTCTGAATTCTCGGGGTTCGGTTGTAGATGAAGAGTTTTACTGTGAAGTAGTTGCACTTTATTCATTGGAACATAAGGACTAGTCCAGAGTCATATGTTTCGAAGCTATATATTCATTCTCCCTGGCCCAATTTTATGACACTCCTTTTTCTTTCCTGCTGTTAAAATCACTCAATAATGAGAAGATTGGGCTCAGACTGCAAGCATCTTTTTTTGGCTACGCGGTTGGCTAGCTGCTCTGGCTAGAGAAGCCTTAGTAGTAGTGAGTAAACTGTTTTTTGATGCCAAGATCTACATTCACATTCACTCAAGCTGATTGTATGTTGTATTGCTAGTGATGGGAAACAGAGTTTGGATAATCACTAGTGTACGCAGCATCATGGCTTTACCTAATATATTTTCCTACATTTCATTCTTAGGTTAACGTTCTGTATATTGGAATCCGTTTCAGATCGCTTTCTATACTAATGCTGCGTGAAGTTATTGTCGTTGGTCGTGCTGAATATCTTCTTTCCTTTTTGCGATGGGATCTTATACCATAGTAGTTATCTCAGTTTACGGATGTATACCTTTGTACTATGCGATAGCGTGGCTATTAATATGGGGACTTTGATGGGATTACTGGCAGAAAACTATCAATTGCCAGAAAACAGCTTCTGTACCCCCCATTATTTCTTCAACTTCTTTGGTTGCTCTGCTCTTTATAACACATGCAGGAATAATTTCCACAGAATCATGAATCTAGCCTCAATTACCATTACACAAAACAATACCTGCTTTGTAATAGAACATTCCCTTTCTATGGCACCCATGCTCCAAGATTCCCCAAATTCACAAGACTACCCCACAAAAAAACTTTCCTCCTTACCCCCCACATCTAAACACTTCATTCTTCTCGTCCTGTGAGGAGAGTGAGAATAGGCAGGCCCAGTTCCACCAGGGCCATTCTGAGAAGAAGAGCCCTCCATCAGGTCCATCTGCCTTGGTTCAGGCCTCAGAGGGAGAGACGAATGTGGACCTCACCTGATCCCCCCCCTCACCATTCCCTTCTCCTTTGTGTAGTGTCTCTAGGTTGCAAGGCCCTTTGAGGGCAGGGAACTTGTCTACTATCCCCTCTGTTGTAATAACCGCTAGGATTCCTATTGCTTGTGCGTGTTAGATAATAAAACCTATTATTATTATTATATTATTATATTTAGGGCAGGTTTTGACATTTACATGGGATTTGTAGGTTAAGAGAGATTGCATTTTGCCATCACTTATTCCGCTATTGATACCCACACATTCTTATAGTGAACGCTGCATTATACTCCTTTGGTGTTGTTGTTGTTGTTTGCACCGTTTCCAAATATGGTAGTTTCCAAGTTTATGGCTGGACTCTAAGGTATTTATAATTATTTTGTTGCTTATTTGTGTGCTGTTTCTTAGCACGGTTATTCAGAGGGGCGTTTCTGCCAATTGCCATCCTCTCAGGCTGAGATAGGTCTCGAGAGCGTCTTTGATGATCGTACCCCAAGGACAACCAGTGGGTCTTCCATTGGCGCGCAAGTGAGATTTCAAACCCTGTTCCAAGCGTAATAGTCCATTTGCTTAACCCACTACACCATTCTTGACTCTCTTTTGGATTATATATTGGTGTCTTTACATGCTGTCGTCAAATTGTTGGAAGCGAGTTATCTTACTTATTGAAAGATTCTGAAATTGAATTTCCTTGGCTTTATTTGACCTTTTGTCATCTTGGAAAATAAAATCCCTATCCATTTGAAAAAACCTTTTTGAAATAAAAATAGGATGATTGCCTTTAAAACACTATTTCGGTGTTATCAGCAATAAATTTCAGTAGTGTTTTTAAAATCAGTAGCCGGTCCCCGTTTACAGACGGGCCTATATAGTACGCGCGGGTGCGTTACTAGGGTTAGAAGGGGCTGGTGTCTTCCGCACCCTCCTAACCCTAAGTGCGCGCTCTGCGCGCACCAAAATGGCGGTCGGCTGTTTCCACCCGGCGCCGCCCACTGACAACATCACGGCCCGTTGCCGCCTCCCTTATTGGGTGGCTGGCGGACGTGACATCGTTGCCTCCGCGCCCAGGGCTGCCTTAGTGAGCCCCTTAATGCGTGGAGCAGGAGGAGCTCCGTTTTCGGAGCTCCTTCCTGGTTTGCACGCGCGCTTGCGCAGCCTTCACACGGGCTCCAGCGCGATCCAGTGACGCAAGGAGACAAGGTGCCAAGCCAGCCCCCTTTCTCCTCCTCCCCGGCCGCCGCGGTGGATGTCCCCTTCTCCAGGGCTCTGCGGTGGACAGCTGCCCCTTTTTGCCCCTCTCCCGCAGCCCGGAAAGCCGCTCGCATTGGGGCCTCAGTTGGTCGCCGGTCTAAACCGCTGAGGCCCCGCTACACCGGGGAAAGGGGCGGTTGCCGACCTCCCCAAAACCACGGCGTCTGTCCAACCTGCCAGGAGTGATGCCAAAATATTTGTTATTTAAAACAGCCAGTTCAGATTAATCATTATTTTCATTGAAACTGTTATTGATTTCTCTTGCTTTGCAGTTTTGTAGAGGCATTGCCTTCTTAAATTGTTTCTTCCATGAGTTATGTATTTCACTCCTTCTGTTTTTATTGGTTACATTTCAGACGACTGTGGGACCACTAGCCTGCCAACGGAACTATTAAACTTCTAAAAAATGTTGAAGGGCCAACAATCCAGACCAAGAAAGCATTCTGTGATAAGCCATTGCAAAGTAAGCAGCAGTTTTCATGCCAAACTGACTGTTCCAGTATTTGCGTTGGAATGTTCCTAAACCATATGTTGTACCCTTTCAAGGAATCACCCATCATATCAGTCACTGTATTTCACTTATTGGCCACAGGAAAACCTGGTGACTATTTTGTCTTCATATGACATATGTTTAATGCATGCCCGGTCAATATACTAATTCTGTCTCTCATAAAGTCCTTTATAAAAGACCACACGTCATTGTTTTATTTTAAAAAATAAATAGGTGAACAGAGCTTTGATTTCTGAAACTAACTACATATTAATGTATATGCGGCACTTTCTAATGATTCCACTATTCTTGGAATACTAAGGAGTCCTAAAAACAAAATATTGCCTGTGTTTGTGTGTCTGCCCATGTGACTGAGGAGATTATAAAAGTTAGCACCAGAAGTCTCTACTTTTAACTTCAGTCTGTCTTCATTTGCCCTTTCAAGGGGTTTTTGTTGAACAACTTAAACTACCTCCATTCTGAATTGCAAGTCAATGGATTGTAACAGCTTTCCTATTTAGTGTTTTATTTGGCTTCAAGACGATATCAGAAAATATTAGTCTGCTTCAATTTGAAGACAGTTACAGGTGGGTGGGGTTGTGGAGGGTTTGCCTAGCACATCCACACCATTCTGTAAAATACAGCCCTCTTAAATAGAATAACATTGCTAACTGCATTTTAAGATTGTTGCTTTCCTTTTCTCTCTCAACCAGCCTTCAGTGTAAGGATAAAAAGCAGTTTAATAAGACTGGAAGATAGCATGTAGACTTTTCATCCAGCCCAGTCTGCTTATATTGTAACATTATTTGTGAACCATTGCAGCGGCTTATCTGCCTTAATTAATTGTGAACACTACTGCATAAGTGTCATCAAGCCCCTCTCCTTCCCAGCCACTTCATCCACCCCACTCCTAAAACTAACGGGAAACAACAAATGAAAGCCATTTGCTTTTGTATTTGTAATTAGAGGCTATGTTTCTTTTTAATGTTTCACTCTAAACATGGCATTAAGTTTAAAAGTAGCCGGAACCCTTTGATTGCTACAGAAGCGTTTGACGTAGGGGCAGGCAGTGAATTGCTTTACGCTGCATCTTGGATTTCTTACCATTTGAGTATTTGGGTACGTCTCTTACCTATCTCCTGGAGTACATTTAACAAAACAGTCTTTCCCCAGTGTGAACCTGGAAATACCATAATTTAATGATTCTGCCAAACTTTGAAGTTCCCTTCCAAGCCTGTTATGAGTTCCCTCTTGTGCATAAATGAGGCCGGGGAAACACATAAACCAAACAGGCATTTACTAGCTGAAACATTAGAAAGACCAATGTGTTTTTTGCAGTGGTCAGACCGAAGGGCGGAACCTGGGTTACCTACAAACACAGACCAACACGCCTCACTATCCCTCTGGGACTGCAGTGTGTATTCTCGGTCGTTGGAGTTCCTCCTTCCCTCTGTTGGTTTACTTTTTTAAACTGTTCAGCAATTTATTCTTTTCAATTGGGGAGATACTTTTCAGATCACTTAGAATCCATGGTATGTAGACTGAGATGTTTGGTACCTGATCTCTGATTAGGTATAAGAGGAGGCCTTGTAAGACATACTGTTATAAAAAATGGATCAGCTTCTTGATTCTAACAGTATATACTCAGAGGGGTTGATAATTAAATGACTGGGAGATTAATGACAGACAAAATATAGTACAGACACACTGCATACAATGTATATCGATAAGCTTAAACCTGTTTATATCTGGATAACCACGTGCAGCAGAGTGATGGCCATCAGTATAGATGGCTTTAATAGGGGATTATAAAAATTCGAAAGGATATGTGAAGATCTTTCCAAAATCAAAGAAGGGAGAGGGAGGAGTCCACCTCAGAAAATCTGTGTGTGGGAACTTGACTTCTGAGAATGTAAGACTAGCCCTGCTAGTATTGAAACCAGAGCTGCTTTGGTCCACCACTTCAAAACAGATTTGAAGCGATCCAGTAGCAGCTTTTTAGCCACACTACATAGATATTAAACACATTTGTGGTGAAAGTAGTTTGGTTTTAATTACTGTTTATGTGCTCCTTTATTTTCCCCCAAAACGACCTTTTTTTTTCCATCGGAAATAGTGTACCTTCAACCATACTGTTACTAACTTTTTTAAAACCTCGTTTATTTTTTTGCAGGAAAGGTTACAGTCTAAGGAGTCTCCTGAAAGGTTAATGTGGCCCCCTAGCTTCTCATAGTTTGCACCCACTCCTGATTATCTGCATGTTGTTCACAGGCTGAGGACACAGTTTCCCCCCATAATAACCAGATATCACAAACCCAGGCTTTGTGTTTGAGTTCACAGTATGTTTGCAACGGAAAAACATCAGTGGAGTAGAACTCAAGCCTATCAGATTTCAATTCGAAATTTGAAGGTTTTTCAACAACCAGTGACCTTTACATGTGATGTTTGTATCTTTTCATGTATTAACTATGTTTCAGTGCCTCAAGAACTATAGCAAGATGGTAAAATTTCAGTACTGATGGCCTAAATATTAATTCACACAAAAAAAAAATAGGTTCATTTCATCTATAGCTTTCTTTTAGACAGTTAAAATAGGAGTGAATAATTCTTATCTAACAAACTTATTTGATTAATGGTATGTGCTGTACCTATGACTGTCAACTAAATCATGAACTGAACTGAACCTGATTCATGGTGAACACGGGCCTTGAGAACTTTAAAGCGGGCAGTTTTTATTCTAGCTTGCTGTTTACTAGCATCTTATTTATTTATTCATTCAATATTCCACCCTTCTTTCAAATTGAACCCCACGGGGTTCACAAACAAAGACTGCTTAATCATACGAATTCATGTAAGTTGGAAACGACCCGGCAAGGGTTCATTCCAGTCCAACCCCCTGCCCATGCAGGAAATCCAAATCCAAGCATCCCCTGCCATCCAGCCTCTGCCTTAAAGACCTCTCTAAAGAAGGAGACTTCACTACACTCCAGGGCAGGGAGTTTGTTCCATTGTCGAACAGCCCTTACTGTTCAGGAAGTTCCTTCCTCATGTTGAGTTGGAATCTTCTTTTCCTGCCAGCTTTGCATCCATTGTTTTTCCGGCGGTCTCCCTGTTCTCTGGAGCAGCAGAAACAAGCTTGCTCCTCTCTCAATATTGCCTTCACTTTACAATATTTAAACAGGGCTATCATACCACCTCTTACCCTTTCCTTTTCTCCAGGCTAAGCATCCCCAGCTCCCCTCTGTGTTTCCTCATAAGGCATGGTTTCACCATTTTAGTCGTTCCTCTCCTTTGGACCACGCTCCTCAGTTTCTCAACATCCTTTTTATAAATTTTTGCCTGTGCCCAGTAACTGGACACAGCGTATTCCAGGTGGGGCCGCCTGACCAGCGGCCAGAATTTACAGTGGTTGTACTATTAGTTCTTCTTTGATCTAGACACCTTCTTTTATTGATGCAGCCTAAATTGCATTGGCCTTTTTCGCTGTCCCGCATCGCACTGTTCATCTCATGTTCAACATTTGGTCCACTTGATACTCCCCCAGATCCCTTTCACATGTAGTTTTCAGTCAGCCAGGTATTCCCCAATCCAATACTGTGCTTTTTATTTTATTTTTCCGCCCTAAGTGCCGTACCCTTACATTTCTCCGCTGTTGAATTTCATTTTGTTCTGCTTTGGCCCACGCTTTCCAGTCTATTCAGGGTCATTTTGGATTTTTATCCTGTCCTCTGCAGTATTAGCTATTCCTCCTCCTAATTTGGTATGTCATCTGCAAATTGATTACAAGGACAGTAGCTCACATCCTTGTCTATCCAGGTCATTGCTAAAGATGTGTTGAATAACACTGGGCCCAGGACACAGCCCTGTGGGACCCCACTGGTTCACTCCACTTTCCCAGGATGAAAAGATGCCATCTGTTGAGCACCCTTTTGGGTTCAGCCGGTCAACCAGTTACAAATCCCACATAACAGTTTGCCTTGTCTTAGCCCACATTTACACAGCTCACAAGCTTTGCAAGAATGTCATGGGAAACCTTGTTTCAAGGCCCTTACGGCAATTGAAGATATTACTATATCCACAGCCATTCCCTTCATTCCACACAAGCTCGTAATTTTATCAAAGAAAGAGATTAGATTTGTACTGCATGGGACTTGTTTTTCTCTGAAACCCATGTTGACTTTTTGTGATTATAGCATTGCCTTCTAGATCGTCTTCACCGACGCTCTTGTTAATAATCTGCCTCTAGAAAGAATCTTTCCCCTGGTTATTGATGTCAGACTGACTGGACGATAATTGTTTGACATCTCTCTTTATTTTCCTCTTTTTGAGATGGGGACAACGTTTGCCCTCCTCCAGTCTCGCTGGGATTCTCCTGTTTTCCAGGGTTTCTCTCAAATATGATTGCCAATGGCCTCCAATATTACCATTTGCCAGTCTTTTAGTACCCTTGCGTATGTAGTTCATCTGGTCCTGGAGACCTTGCCTGTTACAAGACTGCACAAATAAAGCTGCCTTCATGGTCTCTTTGGAGGCATGCTATTTTAATGATGCATGGGTCCTACCAGAGTCCGGAGGTTCGCGCCAAATCCCACACTCCATTCCTAAGCACTGAGTGCCAGCTTGGTGCAGCTTCCAGAATTCTTAGGATGCATGTCCATTCATTTTAAACAGCAATACCCTCCAACAGAGACCCGAAGCAAGCTTTATTGTGCAATCCTGTAACAGGCCTTAAATTAATTCTTAGAATTAACCAGGTATTCCTCTACTATCTCTTTACTTATTCTGACTGAAATTCCTCTATTACTGTCCTCTGACGTCCATTTCCTCAGGGGTCTGTTGAGCCCCCTTTTGCCTTTCTGAGAAGACTGAGGCAAAAGAAGGGTGTGTTGAGTAATTCTCTGCCTTTTCTTTGTCTTTTTTTTTCTTTGTCTATCTTACATTTTTGCACATCTTTTACTTCCTTCCCCGCAGTGGCCGTACCATTTCCTTCTTCTTCCTTTTGCTTGCGTGGCAGCGGACATTATCCACAAAGCCCTCTTTTATTGTTTTTAACCTCTCTAGCAGCCTGAGTTCATCTCATCTGCGCTTTTTTAGCTTTTCCTGACGTTTATCCCATCAATGGTTCCTGCTATTTCTTTGAATTCCTTTTTGTGATTTCCCCCTTTTTCCCTTTTTTCCTTTCCTTATACATGTTCCCGTTTTTAAAACTTAGCTCAGTCAACGTTGAAGTTCTTCTTAGTCAATCCATCCTGGTTTCTTGAGACACCTCACCGTTTTTCTTTTCTTTCCTACACTGGAACCTGTTTTGGAAATTGTTCCCTTATCAGTACTCTACTCTTTATGAGAAAGTCCCATCCGTTCCTGAACTCCTTTATCCTTTTAGTATTTCTGACCATAGAATCACCCTCCAATACTTCTCTAATTTTAACTGAAATCCGCTCCTCCTAAAGGTCCTAGAATGCGTGTCTATCCTGACGCTTGCCTGGCTTTCTCCTTGTCCACTCTTATAACAAAACTCCAGAAGCACATGGTCACTTCCACCCTAAGGATTCCCACCACTTCACCCCATTAACCAAGTCACTCTTTGTTTTGTTAGGACTCAGATCTAAAATAGCTGACACCCAATCTTGTTGCCTCTCCTTCCCACCTTTTGGGCAAATGAATTTGTCTTCCAGGCAAGTGGGAATTTGCCCAGGACCTTGAGGTATTTTTGCTGAGTTTGCACTTACCAGCTCTCCGGTGTTTCCTTGTTGCCCTCCGCTACTCTCTTGATTCTTGTGTGTCCATCTTTCTCCTCCTCCCTCTCCTATTATCCTGTCACTCCCACCATTAATCATACCTGTTATTTATCTAGTATCTTTCGAGGGTGGTGGTCATCTGTTTCTAGAAAGGCCTCATTTCCCAAACTTCCTCACGTCTGATTGGGGTGTCTGTAGCAGACTTCCCACCATAACCATCCATTTTGTTTCCCTCACCTTTAATTTTAGCCAGATCGCTCTTCCACTTGGCTTCTCATTGATTGATGTCCGGGATCTCTTCACTGGTGTAACTATCTCTGACATATAGTGCTATTCCTCCTCCTTTCTTGTTTGGACTATCCCTCCTCCTTCGTTAAATCCTTTATCTCTTGGTTTACTACCCTCCTATTTTCCCCACTTCCAATTATGAGGCCTCATTATAGTCTATTTCACATTCCAGTTGTTCCGTGATGCCTGTTCTCTATATTTTGCTTTGTTTGTACTAGGAGTTCGAGTTCATCTTGCTCTATTTCCACCTTCTCTGTGCATTAGTGCTACAGACCATCACAGACCTGGTTCTGCAGCAACAATACAATAGCTTACAATTTTTAAAACCCGGTTATTACACACTAATTAATTTGACAAGTCAAAAATATAAAATCCCTTAAAAAATTCACCACGTTAAACATATAAAACATACCAAAGCAAACCACCCCAATAAGAAGGCTTCTTGGCACAATAAGTTATTAATAAGACCGAGAAAGGAAAAGAAAAGTTTTTTTTGCCTGCTGGCAGGAGGGGAGGAGAACAGGAAGGGGCCAGTTAGCCTCCACCTCCATGCACAGGGAGTAAACTAACAGGCTGGGAGCAGCCGTCCTGAGAAGGCTCTATCTCTTTCCTCACCAAACGAGGCCTGTGATGGTTATTGAGACCAAGAGAAAGCCTTCCCCCTGAAGATCCTTAAAGATTTCCTGGCAGTGTTCATAAGGGATATATGGTCCTTTCACAATGTTTTTTGGTTTATAGCCAAATATATTTTTGAAAGGGACATCGTAGCCTTGCCGTTTAATTCCTTATAGTGCCTCCTCAAATCTCCTGGTTAAATATTCGCCAGAAAAACAATAGATGGTCTTTTGCAGCCCAATTTCCAAGCCAGTACTTAGAAATAGATATTTTCTGGAACCAACAAATTTCCTCCTAAAACTCACTTTATATTAAAAATGTCAAAACTAAAAACATAATTCTCACAAAACTCTATTTCATAGGAAAAACAGAAACCAATAAAAACGTTTTGTCATTACTACTCTTTTTTCTGTGTTTGTTTTCATTTAAACAGCAAGTTCTCCAGTTGAGCTCATAATAATGCAGGCGCTTTGCTGGGTGCATGATGATTTGAATGAAGTAGACATTGGCAGTTATATCTTGAAAGTTTGTGGGCAAGAAGAAGTTTTGCAGAAGTAAGCAGATTTTTTCATGTGAATGTTTAACTGTGCTTAGAACATGATTACTTGAAAAATGCCTTACTTAAATATTAAACTGTGTAAAAGCAAAACTGCAGTGTTTTTATTTTTAATTTGGGGTGGAGGGGGAAGTATTACAGGGGTTTTCTGCTGTTTGTTAACTTTCAGTTCTCCTCATCTGGATTTGAGCTATTATTTTCTGAAACTTCAGAACTGATTTTATGGGAAATGCTTTGTTCAGTAGTTTAAATTTTGTTTTGATAATTGAAGTAGAATCATAACTTTTAGCTGCTCTTGTAAAAAAAGGTGGTACCACTGAAACTTGTCAAATGTATGTGTGTGGGGGGGTCTTTTCTTGTTGGCTTCTGGCTTCAAATTTATTGATTTCTTTTGACTTTTTTAAAATGGTGACTTCTGTGCTATATTTTTCTCTGTCTGCCTGTTAAAATTTCTGCCATGCCTGTTTTTAAGACTCATGCTGGCATGCTGTAGAAATAGTGCAAATATAATATGGATTACACAATGGGAATATGAATCTGATGATATCAGGGAACATTATTACAATCCTTGATGTGATCAGATCCTAAGCCCACAGATTGGATGGAACTTTTCCACCTGGTACTTGGGTTCAGGACTCTTAGGATTGCCCTCCCTCCTCTTTCCATACATGGAGAAAGGGAATGGGGAGTGACCCCTTCTGAGCCAGGAATTGGATGAGACATGAACTCAAACTCAGCCAGCTCTTGATAGCCTTGACCGAGGGCATGGTCCCAAGTCTTCACTATCTCAGATTTCTGGTTGGATGTAAAAATGGGAATTCCTTTTCACATACAGGGGAATCTGTGTTGTTATTTCCGAGTGATAATGGAGATTCCTAAACATGGGGAGACAGCTTGTCAGGGAGAGAGAACATTGGAGAAGATCCAGCAAGCTAAATATTGATCAGGAAATTAGTTTCATTCTTTTTTAAAAATCTAACCATGATTAATACTGATCATACAAATCTAATGCTGTAAGCCATAGTTAAGGAAGGGAGTGGGTACTAGAGTTAATTAAGAGTGACAGGAAGCACATGGATCCATCTCTTAATCATGAGCAAAGAAATAGGAAAGCGTCTTCTAAATAGTTTTTGAGGGGTTTTCCGGGCTTTGTGGCCATGTTCTGTAAATATTAGAAAACATAGCCACTAGCCAGGAAAACCCACAAAAAATATGGACGCTGGCCATGAATGCCTTCAACTTCATGTTAGACATGTCTTCTAAATTCTCATCACTGTTAATTTGCCAAAAAAAAAAACCCAAACGTTCTGAAAAGTGTATTGCGAAATTGAAATCACATTTAACCATAGTACCTGTTGCTTTAACAGTAAACATAGTGTAGGAAGCCATGAATACATACAGAACTGCCGCAAGTGGGACTCAGAGATCAAACTGCAGCTCCTGACCTATAATGTTATATGTAGAGACCTGGCACGAACAGTAAGTACAACATAAATAAGCATCCTTAAAGCAACCGTGGTTTATTGATATCATGTTTATTATTATGCCTGTTCCAGTCCTCTCCTGATTGGAACAGAGGGAAAATATAGAATTATGGAATCATTGAAAGGGGCTCTGAGGGCCATCAGGTACAATTTGTTGCTCAATGCAGGATTTCTTAGCTAGAGCATCTCAAGCAGGCAGCTGTCCAGACTTTTTTTGAAATCACCCAGAGAAGGCAGTCCCACCACCTCTCTAGGCAATTGGTTTCATTACCAAACTGATCTTGCTGTCAAGACGTTCCTTCTAATGTTCAGTGAAAATCTACTCTTCTGTAACTTAAAACCATTAGACCTAGTTCTACCTGCTGAGACAGCAGAGAAGAAACTGGCACCTTCCTCTTTGTTGCAGCCTTTGAGGTATTTAAAGAGTGCAATCATGTCACCAGTCTTCTCTTCACCATTACAAGGGGAGTAATTTGTTCTCATTTTAGTTACCAATGAAGATTAAAAATAATTGTAGCTTCTTACATCTGAACAAATATAGAGATAAATATATATTTGCACCTAGCAATTCAAACTGTGTGTATATTGTATAATATTAACCTCAAAACACATAACTGTTTCCTAGACAAAGAATTGTTGTCACTAATAATGTCTTGATCTGACTATCTAATTTCCTTGATAAGATTGCTTTTAGTTTTTCTATTATAAGAAATAGGAAGGTTCTATTCCTTTCTTGTGGCAGTAAATGGAAATGCCCTACAGAAATGTGCTGCAGGACAGAGTGAGGAATGTGTGGCCCTGCAGATTATGCCCTGCAGACTGCAAACCACATCAGCCTTAGCTAGCAAGCCACTGGTGAGATGATGGTGTACAATCCTACAACATCTGGAGTCCTGTACATTCCCCATCCCTACTGTAACATTCTAAGCCAACTATTAGAAGCCACTTTTACCATAGGTGATGTACTTTTCAAACAGCTGAGATGTAAATTTACCTTGTATCTTAAAAATCAAGAAACTTAACAGTAATCACCACAGGTGGAAGCAACAGCTGCAAAATCCCTTCATACCCATAAGTAGTTTGGTAATAGGCATTATGAATCTTGGTATATGTAAATAGGCTTTCCATATGTATTGCATTTATATTGTAATATGTATATGGACTTTGCATAAGTAGAATATTTAAAGGTTAAAATAGTTGTGTATTTAAGGAAGAGGGGGAAGTGTAATTTTTCTTTTTTTCCCCTAAGATAAAAAAAAAGACAAATTACTTTAGATTACTTTTTAAAGTTGCCATTTCTTCAAAGAAACAACCTAGAATGCTAGCAATATATTCAGATAACTTCCATATTTTTCATTATTAGGCTGATGATGATGAGACACCAATAGATTTGACCAAATATCTGTGTAATGTAGAAAAACTCTTCAAAGAAAGCATTCAAAGGTAACCACTCTGTCATAACACATTTTGTATTCAAACATATTGCCTCCTAATGTCTTTATATTGTGTTTACAAATACTTTCACCTATAATATCACTATTATTTGTTCCAGCCATTCGCTTGAAGAGCTCTTAGAAACTTATCACAATCAAGTCGCTATACTTCTTAAAAATGAGGTAAGCTTTATATTTAATTTTCTTCATTATACATTTCATGCACTACTAATCACAAGTTTTGGCATATAGAGAGAAAAGTGGTGAAGAGTTTTTGCTCAGCAGTTAGGCAGCTTTTGGCCTTCCAGATGTTGATTCTGGCTAGAGCTGACAGATATTTCAGTCCACCATTTTGCCATAGTTATTTGCAAGCAGTATGTAACTGTTTATATAAATAGGTGTAATATGAAGGGCCACAATTTGCCTCTTCCTGAATAACTGTTGTGTTGAATGTTACAATCATCTGGGAGGCTCTTCTTGAGATACCTCAGGTACATTAAGTGTTTCAAGGGAGAAAACATTCTCAGAGAAGTTCTCTAAATATGAATGGAATACCGTTTTCATGGAAGTGTGACTAGCACCAATGTAGAAATTATTTTGGCAGCGGCTCAGATCTTTCTTTCGTTCTTTTTACCTAGATATACTAATCAGCTGATTCTTTGTTTTATTGTAACTTCTTAATTTTATTGAGATATATAAATTTTATATGTTGTTGGTTTTGTTTTTAGATTTGTAGTTTTTAGACTACAAATGAGAATTCATTATTTCCACGGAGTCTGTGCCAAAAACTCTTAAAAGTTCTCTCGTAATTCTTTATGAGAATCTCTAGTTGTCTGAGTGATGTTACAAACCACTGAACAATATGTTGTGATCCCACTCTTCATCTTTTATTATAGACTTCATGACTGTAAATGTCTTCTCTCTCCCTCCCTCCCTCCCTCCCTCCCCATGCCACATAGTGGTGGTATAATATGTCATGTCTCACTTGGGTGGGGTTGTGGGATGGGGATCCAATTCAGGATTTGAGTAATTGCTAAAATCAACTTTAGAAATCAAAGACGTTTTTTTTCCTGCTGCTAAGAATGATATGCCAATGCAGATGGTGAACCTCCTGATGTTGATGAATTACTACTCTTTTAACCCTTCACAAGCTGGTTTGGAGGTAGTAAGAACTGGACTTCAATATCTCGGAAGAGCCACTGATTCCTTATCTACATTCTTAGCTAATATTGGCTGAAGACAGGTTTCCACATGTCTCTGTGATGTACACTCCATTTGTAACCACTGTATTTTCCTGTATGACAGCATCCTAGGCTTCCTTTCCACACTGCTGTCCCCAAACTAAAACAGACCCTTTTTAAAAAATCTCTATTAAAATGGGCTTTGGAATGGTAACATGGATGTAATTCAAGATTTAGACAAGCTTTTCCAAAACAAGATCAAAACTTTATTGTATAGACGTTTCTAACAAAAATTACTTGGATAAATGTAAATAAACAATTGTTGTTGCAGGCACTTGTGCTTCTTATTTCAGATGGTAACGTTTCTTTCTTAGTTATGACTGTTATAAAATGGTTTTCTTATTTACTGTATATACTCATGTATAAGTCTAGAAATTTTAATCAAAAAATTGCCCCCCAAAACCTGAGTCGACTTATCCATGGGTCAATGCGAATACTGTACTTTAATGTTTATTGACAAAGGAACCATACTCTGCTGAAAGGCAAGAGTATAACCTCTCTTGGAAGCACTAACTCCCCTCTACTCTCTTGTCTATCTAGCCTTTAGTGTGAACACAAATAGTTATGCCTGCTAGAATTTTGTAAGTTCTTTGGCACTGCTTTTCTTTGCGTCATCTTTTAGAATCCTTGTTACTTGCCCCTAAGTTAATACCCTTGACTTATCTACGGGTCATATCAAAATACATAATTGGGACCCCAAAACCTGCCCTCGGCTTATACAGTATATGAGGTCGACTTATGGTCGAGTATATATGGTAAATCTCTACAGAATATCAATGTTCTAGTCTTCAAGAGCACTCACACCATTCTTATATATGATCTTTTCTTAAATATTTCTGCTGCTCAGGCCTACTATATCCCTCAGGATATCTTCTTCTCTAAAACTCCTTCACTTAGAGTTCTACACAGGAACTAAGGCCCGTTACAAACGGGCCTATAGTACAGACTGGGTCTGTATTAGGGTTAGAAAGGGGCGTCCCATCCGGACGCCCCTAATCCTAATACAGACAGAGTCCGTACAAAATGGCGGCGCCTGTTCCACACGGGGGCCGCCATCTTTACGTAGTGGACGCACTGCGTCCACACGTTGCGCAGCACATATGACGCTATGAGTGCACCATTGGCGCCTCGCGGCATCATATCCATGCCGCAAAGAGAAACACCATTTTGGCGCTTCTTTGCTGCGCGGAGGAGTCGCGCTGTTTGGCTGCTGCGACTCCTCCGCACTGCAACCGGCAGCGGCACGAGACCGCCCATTTTGGGCGGTCTGTAACACACCTAAGTTCTTCTTCTCTGCACTATAGCCTAACAATCCTACCCTGGAACCCTCAAAATCTGTCTCTGGACACAGGAAGACTATAGCACCCTGAAGACCAAACCCTATCTATCTTTCCAACTGTCACTGATGGGGTTTTTATCTCCTCCCAGCCAGCATTCCATTGGCTACTGCCAGCAGGCTTGTGATTGGCTGTTGCACATCTGCCTTTTCTCTACAGTCTCTCCTCAAATCTAAACATTCCTTTTTTAAAAATGGAGTCACTGGCTGTAATCACAGTTTTGTTCTGAAAAATGTTCTGAAATTTCACATTCTTATTTGTCTATGGATAACATCTGAAGCCTCTCTTCCACTTTTCTCCACTTAGACCTACTGTTTTCAAAGATTGTTTTTTGGCAACCTATATAACTTGTTATTACATTTGCTTTTCGCAGAACCAGCTCAAAGCAGTAGATCCAGTCATTAAAGCTGTCAGAAAAATTTGCTGTACATTGGATGGCGTAGAAACCCCTGCCATTACAATGGCCGTAAAGAAACTAAGAAGAGCAGTTAACCTTCCACGAAGTAAGAGTCCTGAGGTAATCAACTCATTCCTGTTTTCTGGTGGGTACATAGTGAATTATAACGCACATTTAGTCCTGTCACCTGCCAACAGATTAAAAAAGTAATAAGAAGAGTCCTGATGGATAAGGGTGAAGTCGTCTCTGGCCCAACACTTTATTCACACCAACAGATGTCTTTGGGAAGTCCTCCAGCAAGACAAGAGTGCACTAGCACCATCCTAGTGGATTCTCTCTCTCTCTCTCTCTCTCTCTCTCTCTCTCACACACACACACACACACACACACACACACACACCGGCTGATATATAGATACATGCTGCCTCTGGTTCTGGAAAAAATATATAGCCATCATAAATAATAGCCACAAATATCCTCAAAAGTAGATATCAAGCGGGTAGATATTTAGCTGTCAGAAAAGCATAGCATTGATGTGAGTGGAAAGTTCTTCCAGTCTTCTTCAAAAAAAGAGCATAGAAATATACTTGAAGCAGACTACAGTGGACCCTTGTTATATGCTGGGGTTTGGTTCCAAGATCCCCCGTGTATAACAAAATCCGTGTATGCTCAAGTCCCATTAAATATAATGACATAGCAAAATGGTGTCCCTAATAAAAAATGGAACATCAAGGTAAATTTATACTTTTTTGGAACATTTTCAAACCGTGTATGCTTGAATCTGTGTATAAAAAATCCGTGTATAAGAAGGGCCGACTGTATATGCCATTGCATTTACAGCCTTCAAAGGGCCTTGGAGTAGTGACGTGAGAACATCCCTCATCCTTATCCCAAGCTTTTTTTTTTTTTAATTTACAGTTAAAGATAGGAGTGACTTGGCTTCAGCTGAGAAGATGCTTGTTTTTACTTATACCAACTGAAATTTTTATTGCGACAAGAAAAAATGATCACAATCTTACTGTGATTCCAGAATTTTCTGTCTTGCTAAGTAACCATGGAACTGTTTCAGGCATTTATTTTGCTAGTTTTTACAAGCAGTTTTCAATTGTGAGGATGTTCTTACATTTTCTCTTATCTTATTACATAGATGTCTTTTGACGAGGCTAACAAGAATTCGATTGGTATGTACAAAGCTTTATCTTTTCTTTTGTCTTTAATGGCTGCTTTAATCATTAACCTCCTAAAAAAAATGAAACTCTTACCTAGGTTCACTGCAAACTGAAAGCCCTCTACAAGTGAGCCTAGATCAGCTGACCTCAGCAGTCTATGGTCTTCTTCAGCTCCACTTGAACTCATGTAGCAGTCCTTCTTTAAACACTCCAGAGACTGAGAGAAGTACTAAAGAAGCATGGACTGCCACAGAGCATCTCCAGTTCACAGTATTTGCTGCTCACGGAATTCTCAGTGGCTGGGTCTCTGTGTAAGTAATTAAAATAAGAACTTGTTTGCCCACTGTCTCCTACACTGTGCATGTGATAAGGTTTTGATTCACCACAATCTTTCCCTTTCCAGTTATGAAAAATACTATTTGGTTTGCTCTCTGACCCACAATGGAAGAGATCTTTTTAAACCTGTCCAGTCCAAGAAAGTTGGAACATACAAGAATTTCTTCTATTTGATTAAATGGGATGAATTGTAAGTGATCGGTTTTACCTGATTCAGAAAATTATTGTGATTCCTTTTATTAGTGTCTGTTAGATCCCTCAAGATGATTAATTAAGCACTCCCAGCTCTATCAGATCATATTGTTAACTGGGTATGCATGTCTTTCATTTTCATTTTTTTTGTTATCCAGTCCATAAGATTCTGAAGATTATACCAAGCTCATCAGCATAATTTTAAAATAGAGGTTGGGAGTGAGGCTGAGGGAATGAGTGAGGACAATCACTTATTTAAATATGCTGCAAATTTAAATACCAGGTTTTGGAGTCAGGATTTGGAGGAAGCTATGTTGCACCATAAATGTCTTTGTATATGTTATTTTAAATATATATTTCTGTTCCTCATGCAACTAAGAGATATAGATACTGGCTCATTCTAAAGTAATGTATATAGAAGTCCAACTACCTATTTGCTTATTACTTGGCTATTAGGTTTTCCCAGGTACAGATCAAGACTAGGCTTTGGTATTAAATACTCACTTCCACAAGTCTTCTTCATTGCTTTGTACAATCCTTCACCTGCTTCCCTCAGTGCAATTAGGAATTAATTTTTTAACATCAAACATGTATTTTTAATCTAAACATAGGATTCCCGACTGTGGTCTTCCTTGAAATAGCCCTTACTGCCTCAATATAGAAATGACAGTAAACTGTTAATGATGGTGTTCCTTCTCTTCTCATTGTGCAATTTCTTTTGCACTAATGGTTATCAATATGGTATGAGATACATTTTTTTAAGAGAGGTGTTTCCTGAAGTAACAATTAATGAGATTGCAGTAGATAAACATTTATATTTAATATGCAATGGAAGTGTACTATAAAGCAATATCTAAAAAAGTGAAAAACTGCATATTACTTTACCTCGTGTTTTTATCAAAAATGAAAATGTGAATTACCCCTAACAATTCAGTTTTCTTATTTGCAGAATAATATTTCCTATCCAGATCTCTCAGTTACCATTAGAATCTATCTTAAGCCTTACTCTCTTTGGAATATTAAATCAAAATAGTGGCAGTTCACCTGATTCAAACAAGCAACGAAAAGGACCAGAGATGTTGGGTCAAGTTTCCTTCCCTCTCTTTGATTTTAGACGGTAAGTATTCAAAATGTCACAAATAGTAGCATGGGTTGAGAGTTTTGTTTACAAAAGAGTTAAACTAAATAGACTCCAAAGAGAAATTTACTTTAATTAAGTGGGATTCTAGATCATTCAGTCATTCATTCAGAGTTTTTGTACTGCCAGAGTGGCTTACAAATGTTTAATTAGACAGTTACTGCCCTCAGGCTTACAATCTAAAAAAGACATGACACAAAAGGAAAAAGGAATGGCAGCAGGGAAGGGGATCAAGTCCAACAGACACTGCCAGTTCTCCTCTCCCTGTGAGGCCGTGGCAGTGGTAGTTGGAATGGAAGGAGGTATCATGTCTATTTTTTCTATTCCTGTCATGTCTATTTTGAATAATACATATGAAAATAATTTTTCCATAATAGTTAATAAATGATGATGATGATGATGATGATGATGATGAAGAATAAGTATGATAGTCTACTGTCCTGTTGGGCTGCTTAAGTTCCATTGAAGTCAGTTGGATTCAAGGAGCACAGTTTAACAGGATTTTAGTCATAACCTATGTTAATTATTTTTTAAAAGATTCTAATGTTCTTTTGCTCTCTACTGCTGTCCCACAGTTTCTCAGTATATTTTCTCTTTTACCTAAAATAAGTGTGCTTTGTGCTGTAGAAACCTACTAGGATGATTGTTATCCTACATGAACACCAGACCGGTTAGAAAAGTATATGTGCTGTCTTGTTTGTTTCATGCCCTTAGAATGTTGACTTCTGGAACAAAACTTTTATACCTTTGGACTCCTTCTGCAAGCCCTGTTTCTGGGGTAGCCCATAAAAAAGGAAACCTAATGGAAAGAATAGTATTGCAGGTAAAGCTGTTTCCCTTTTCATGTATTCAAAGGTTTTTCTGTCTATTCTAGGGTAGTAACAAACTGCTTCTTTCAGTGATACCTGTTAGTTCACACATGGGAATTTGAATCCCATGTTTAGTCAGCTCTTTTTCCTCTGTCCACTTTATATGGCCTTAGTCTAAATACACACAAAAGATTCCTTAATATTTGTTGAAGCGACTGCAATAAATTGAACTTTCAGTTCTCTCTTTATGTGCACAAAATGGTTTTTATTTTTGATTACAATGATTGTATATATTCATAGCATTTATTTATCTATATATTCATAGCATTTATACACATACATATATACAGGCAGTCAGAAGCACACAAACATATATACACAAAAGTGTAGGTTTTACAAATGAAAGGTTATGTATGAAAGCTTTCGTTTTATGTATACCCATACTGTATATAGTACACTTGGTCCTCCACATTTGCGCCTTGACACTCGCAATTTTGATTATTCATGGGTTCAAGGCTGGGTGCGTGTACACACCTCCTCCTCCTTCTCCTTCCTGGGCTTTTCCCCTAAGGGGAAAAAGCCCAGAAGGGAGAAGCCAGGAAGTGTGCACATGCCAACTCTGACCTTCCCCGGGTGGATCAGTGTCTGAATAAGGCAGGCACCCATCTGACCAGGGAAAAGCCTTGGAGGGGATAGACCCATCCCCTTCTCTTTCACAGGCCGATTGGTGCCTGCCTTGCCCAGGCATCCATCCGCCTGGGAAAAGAGCCCTGGAAGGGATGGATTCATCCCCTTCCCTTTCTCGGGCAGATTGCTCTCTGAGCAAGGCAGGCACCCATGCACCCAGGAAAAAGCCGGGGTGGGGGGATGGACCCTTGCTCTCCTGGGCAGATGAGTGCCTGGGAATGATGTCTTTCTTGCGGGTTTTTGTTTGTTTGTTTGCTTGCTTGTTGCCAGCAGCCACAGGCATCCCACTAGTCCGGGGGTGTGCGTCATCTGTACACCATGCCCCCAGATGAGCCTGAAGCCAGCACCTTAGGCCCGTATGTTTTGAGCCTTTGTAATCATGATTAAATAGGCATGTAATCTAAAGTAGTCCTCCCCAAACTGTGCCCTTTAAGTGATTTTGGACCTGCTCCCAGAAGCCTCAGCCAAGTTGGCCAATAGTCTGGGATTCTAAGAGGTAAAGTGCAAAATCCCTTAAAGAGCATAGTTTGGGAACCACTGAATTGTAAAACATTAGTGATGATTTCTGCATTAGTGGCAAGGGAGCAATGTGTATAGAAGGGAGGTGGAAATTAAGGTGGGGAAGAAAAGAACCCCTGAAGCGCCAGCAGGTAGGTGTATGCCATAGTTCGCTTTGATACTGATTTATTTTTAAAACTTTCAGGTTGACTTTCCTTCTTTGTCATTTGATATTATTTACAAAAACCCTCAAGCTGCAAATGGTTCCGCATGTAATTCTATAGATGCATTGGAAAAAGATTCAAGAGAGCGTCTTATTTCCATTCTTTCTAAACAGGGTGCTGTCAGGTATGTAACACTGCATTAGCAGTTGTGCTTTCCATAATTAGCACATAGATTTTATTTTTTTTACATTAAATATACATATTGAGCATCTCTGATGTTGTCATACACTTAAACTAAATCTGGTTATTCTAAAAATATCTTTATATAGCTGTGTAACAATCTTCCTATAGTTCTGAATCTCGCAGAAATCCCTTTAATCTGTAATACACCATTCTTTCTTCAGCAGTAGAACAGGAGAGCACTTAGCCCCATCTCATCTGTCCTCACTTTGCCAACATGGACAGTAATATATGTGAAAAGGAGAAATTACTGATCACATGGAAAATCTAGGCAAGTGGGATTGTGGGGTTCTTCCTTCTGTAGAAAGATTCTGCATAAATAGGAACCTGTTCTCTTCCCATGTGATGAAATGTTGAAGAAGTTGTGGAGAACAATGTCTGAACAGGATTACCGTTTAAACCAGGGGTAAGGAACCTAAGGCCCTCCAGGTTCTGATGAACTACCATTCCCATCATGCCTGACCACCAGCCAAGCTAAAGGAAGTTTTAGCAAGGGTCACGAGAGCTTGGTTGTAGCCACATGTAACCATAAGGGGAGGAGCTACAACCAAGCCCTCATGAGCCCGGCTAAAGCCTCTTTCGGCTTGACTGGTGGGGGGGGGCATGATGGGAATGGTAGTTCGTAAGAATGTGGAGGGCCGTAGGTTCCCCACCATGGTCTAAACCTTTTCTCTTTAGGTTCTAAGACTACATCATACTGGATTTTCCTTTATAATTTTGACAGGATTCTAGAAGTCAGAGGGAACTGCATGGTACAGTGCTACCTCGGGTTATGAAATTAATTCGTTCCGCCGCGGCGTTCGTAACCCGATACATTTCGCAACCCGAAAAAGGCTTTTCCGAAGCGCGGCTAGCGGCTGGAAAGCCGCTAGCCGCGCTTCGCATTTGAATTTCGCGCCGAAAAAACTTTCGTAACCTGAAAAAAATATCGTAACCCGGAACAGTTTTTTCCTATGTAACTTTTTCGTATCCCGGAAATTTCGTAACACGATCAATTCGTATCCCGGGGTACCACTGTACTTTGGCTCATTGCTTCCTATTTGTCTTGAATAAGTAGAAAATGTAGAAAGGAATTAATAGAGCCCCATTTGGTAATAGTGTTGCTTCCTGTCCCTCTGAACAATGCAAGTCAAGGTGGTGATCTGTGGAATGGTGTTGTCTTGTGAGCCATTGGCTGCTGGTCCATGGTAGGTGTCCAGGAAAGAAAGAAATAATTGTAGTCTGTGTGTACAAATATGATCCCTGGCACACTGCGGGAAGAAAGCATTGTTTAAGAAGCATTGTCTTTGATGAAATAAATGACGCTTTCTTAAAATAACTTGTAGCCTTCTAGATGTTGTTGGACAATAACCCATCATCCCTCACCATTGTGCTAGCTACAGCTAGTAGAAATTGAAGTCCAACAACATCAGCAGTCCATAAGCTGCTTAACCCTACTTTGAAGTATTTATAGGTCATGATGACCCTGATTACACCTGCAAGTACTCTCATTACGTCTGCAGTGAAGTCTGCAGAGCATGTGATAATATTATATTGGCATTGCAGAATAGTTTATCTTTTCTCCTGTTCAGTCTTGGCTTAGTTTTAAAACCAAGACTCATGTCTGGGAGTTCTGATGGGGCAAATGATGGAGAACAATCTGACACTGAATCCACATAAGATGAAAGTAATGTTACTGGAGATGGACTTTTAGGGGAAATAGGATTTTGTTGATCCGTGTTTCAAAAGATTTTCCAGTTAAAGGTTTTCAGGGTCTACACTGATGTCTTGAAAATGTAATAAACAATTTAAAATGCCACCTCCTCATAAAAGAAAATCATGAAAACATGGGGAACAAAACATACAAATGATTAAAAATCTGGTAAAATAAAATAAAATTTCACTGGATGCTTACACACAAACAGAATAGGTATCAGGCAAGCCCCTGGGATTTATTTTTCTTCCATGTAGTGCTAAAAGTGCACTTAGGTTGCTCTAGTTGCTGTGGTGACTAGTTACAGTGTCATGAACTAACAAAGATATTTTGAATCCCTTTTGTAGCCTGTCTAGAAAAGACAAAACATTTTTGTGGGAGAAACGACATTATTGCCATACAGATGTAAATAGCCTTCCAAAGGTTTTAGCTAGTTCACCGAACTGGGACTTGACAACTCTCCCTGAAATATATTTGCTGCTTCAGCAATGGTCTCCCTTACCTCCTCTGACTGCATTAGCATTGCTGGACTCCAAGTGAGTAAAATGTGCTAATTTCAGGACTCATGAATGTGGAGATAAGTTATTAGGTATTAAGCATTTTAAGTTAGAAGTATATTTCATCTTCTTTTTTTATAAAAAAAATTTTTTTAAGTACAAGCTACATTAACAGTCCAGTACCTTACTGACAGTTTGCTGGTTTAGCAGACATTTCTGTTGCTACATGGACATTTGTTTAGAGGTCACACATGGCTGAATGCTTTTCTTGTAGCACTTATAATTCCAAATTGTTACGCATGACAGGCTTATAGCCTGATTCTGTGGGTGCTGTAGCAGCAGATAAATGGTATGGAATGTGCCAGTCACTGTGCCAGAATGCAGCAGTGATAATGCTGACACTGAAATAATGTTATGTCAGTATACTCTAGTATCTAACATTGGGAATAGCAATCATCAGCTTGAAACGACTTATAAGCAGAATTTTTTGATGGTTTATCTTTTGTTCCTTTCCTAGAGAGAGATAATTACTTGCTAATTGAATATGTTTGAGCACAATCCAGTGACTTGTCTGTTGTACTAAACTGATGGATTTGAATAGTAACTTCGAAGGCTGTTTACTTGGCTTTCCTGCAGACATGTGACACATTTTTGTATAGGCTGAGAATTGACTTAGATTCATCCCCAATAAAAATAATGGTTGCAATTCCCAGAACAACTAGGGATATATATGTTCTTGTTGCACTTAAATGAAATATACAGTTAATTACACTTTAACATTTGTAGTTTTACAGATCAAGAAGTAAGAACAAAAGCTGTGCAGTGGATTGAGACAATCAGTGATGATGAACTGGCTGATATTCTTCCCCAGTTTGTGCAGGTGAGGAGAGTACCTTATGAAATGTTTTGAGAAGGACAAAATTGCACAAAAAATAATTAATAGAATGTTTAACTTTTTGAAAGTATAGCTTTTTCACTGTTGGAATATTTAGTCCAATAATTCACATCTGCAATTGAACTATGGAGTAGCAGTTATTCTAAAAAAAGTAAGCTGTACCTACTTCACTTTCCCAGCTCCCCAATCATTTGCATGGAAATCCTACTTGCATATTCTGATTAAGTCAAATAATCAGGATAAACCTTTTTTCTTTATTTGTTTGAATGTTATTCAATCTGATATATCTGTTGAGAACTATAAATGGGTAGGTGTTCTCCATCCTCTTCTTGGCAGTGGCCAGAAAAAAGAAGCTTAATTCCAGGAGAAACTGTGTGCAAACAGTATGAAAGAAATATTTGAAAGGCTGAAGTTTCTTGGTTCATAAAAAGGACAGGGTCATAGGTACTGTGCCCAAATGATAGGTGCCATCAGAGACTATTCTTAGTGTTCTTTTTGCCCCTCCTGAATTTAGGTAGGCAGTAATCAGAGACATTGCTTGGACAAAATAACTGGGACATTTCGTGTGGCAGCAGAATTCGTATTCTTTTGACACTAGGTTAAAGCCTTTTTCTACAATCAGCCTTTACACTGTGTCAGTCTTAACTCAGCTTAATATTATTGGATTGATTGACTGTTCTACTGTTGTTACTGATTGCCTTACTTAATACTTGGCTTTTTTTTTGTCTTTAAACTACTTTCATTTTTGCATTGTTCTTCCAATTATGAAGGGAACCGATCAATGCAAGGCATGCAAGCATCCAAACATTCTTTAATTTAGCAGGGTTTCTGTTAGAAAAAGAGGGAAGCCATTTTTGCTGCTTCCTTTTTTTTCCTGCAGTTCACTGTGCTCCAAGCCCCACACTTCCACATGTGCTATAGAAGATTGCTGCAGAAAGTTGTAGAATTCTTATAGCAGCAAAGATGATGGTGCAAGGGGGGGGATATTTACAGTGCACCATTCTCAGTAGCCTGCAGTGAAAGAAAGAACAGCATTAGATGCAACTCCAGATAAAGCCAGTAGAAATAAATCCAGTATCTAGCAGCTAAATTTTAATTTCCATCTATACTGAATAGTTTTATATTCCCAGGAATATAGTTTTGGTAGTACTTTCCCCCTTAAAATAATTCTAAATCTTCAGTCATCTAGTTATATGAAGGTATATAGTTATATAAATTCTCTGGATGACAGTCATTTCAATTCTGCTTTCTACTACTCCTCTGTAGCCACTACAACAAAAGTTGTTTTTAAATCTTAGTGTATGACTATGGGTAAAAACTGATCTCTTTTTATATATCTAGGCACTAAAATATGAAACCTATCTGGACAGCTCTCTAGTCAGATTCCTTTTGGCCCGCGCATTAGGAAATATTCGAATAGCACACTATTTATATTGGTAAGAGGATTTACATTCATTTTTTTAAAATATGTTACCAAGTTTTATATTCCAACATCTAAGTGGGTAAACAATGTAAAAGTAAAAAAGTGTATTGTTATTAAGCATTTTTTTATAATGTAGAAAATGTTTGCTGTCACAACTGAAAATATAGGGCCTGAACAGACAGGCCAAAATAAAGCTGCCTCAGGTCACTTTAGAGGTATGCTGTTTAAATGACACATGAATCTTAAGAGGCCAGAAGCAGTGCCAAAGCTACACTGCAGTCTTTAGGATTGGAGTGTGGCTTTGGCATGGATTCCAGCCTTTTAGGATGCATGCATCATTTAAGCAGCATACCTCCAAAGTGACCCGAAGCAGCTTTATTTTGGCCTGTCTGTTCAGGATCATACTTAACTAGGTGTTCTGCAAACCTTTAGCACACTGATTTGTTTCTGTTATTGTCAACTGCCTTTTTTCCTTTCAACAAGCTACTTTAGGTTGCAAACTGCTATGTCTTATATCATGTTCTGTAAAATGAATGCAGTTCACCATTCTGCAATTTAAGTGAGATGAAAATTAGTAAAACAAACAAAAACCAAATACACAGGTGACAAAATGATAAGCTGATGTTAACATTATGTTTAATGTAAGAAGGACCTAGATACAAAAATGCTTTAAAAATTTCTCATCACACATTTTCTAGATTAAGGTACGCCTGCTTGGTTAGATTGGGCTCCTTTAATCCTAATATAAATTCACATTACATAATGCAGTTTTTCCATGCCTCAGAGAACAATCCTATTTATGTTTACTCTGAAGTAATCCCACTGTCACAGTAAGCTATGAATCCTTGCTTATTAAACCACCAAGGTTACACAAAACATGAATGCTCCCTGCTCCTCCTATTGTGCAAGTGAAGCATAGCTTCCCATAACGTTTCAACCTGAGACTGTGGTTAGTTGTTCCCAAAGTAGCCATAATTCAGAAGTGAACTTCAAACCCTGGTTTAAAGCTGATTTTTAATCACAACTTGTTTGGGAACAGTTTTGAGTTTTGATAAGCCATTTTTAATATATTACAATTCCTGCCTTCCTGTGATTCTAAATCAGCTGTACTTGTGCTTAGTATTGCAGCATTCTCCCTTCCCTGTGTTGTACTGCTTTTACTCCTCGCATATGTAAATCAGTCCAGTATTCTGTGGCACTTTCAAGTTTCACTATTCTTTTTGTCTGCATATATGTGCTTTGTGAAAGAAACAAATGCAATGTTATATAATATTTCAGGTTACTGAAGGATACCCTGCATGATATTAAACATGGTGTAAGGTATGAGCATATCCTTGGTGCCTTCCTTTCAGTCTGTGGCAAAAGACTGAGAGAAGACCTGGAAAAGCAGACCAGACTGGTACAAATCTTAGGAATGGTTGCAGAAAAAGTCAAGCAAACAAATGGATCTGCCAGACAGGTTTGTTGAACTAGCAGATTATGTGTATATCTTAGTGAGAGCCAAGTCACTTAACAAAGTAAATAGCTGCTCAGTTCTCATTTTATGGCTGCATTCATGTTTAACAAACAAAATTCTTCTATTATATTGAGTGGAGTTATAAGTTAATATTGCATTTCTTTGAAAAAGTCTGGAGCCTTGAAGTTGTTGTAGGCAAAAATATGTAAGCAGAAATGCACGCCTCCTTGTGGCTGTTCCATTAGCCCATCCATTCTGTATAGACACACAATACACAGGGCCATTATACAATATGTAATATCTTAGCTTGGTTAATTACAACATTTCTCGATATGTGACTAAAATAAATTTTAATTCATCGTTGTTCATTAACAGGTTGTTTTGCAAAGTGGAATGGAACGTGTTCAGACATTCTTCTTAAAAAACAAATGTCGTCTGCCTCTCAGCCCCAGCCTTGTAGCAAAAGAACTCAATGTTAAGGTATGTTGAATGCCTACATTTCTAATTTAGTATAATATGTATCTTCTTTATACACATAATAATATCTCCTTAAACATATGGGGGGAGGTCCTAGCTTCATGGAACATTACTTTTTGGAGGGGAAGGTTGAAGTGTGATATTAGTATAAATAAATTGTCTCTGAAAATTGAGACTCCATTTAGCTGAAATTAAAATTTTGAAAAAGAAGTGCAGTCATAAAACTTTGTGGGTCTATTTCACATGCATTTTGAAGACACTAAGAACACACAAATAAGATAACCTCAGCTGGAAAATTGCATAATCATTTTACGTTTGGCTTGGATTACTTGTAATTGAAGACCAGTACCAAAATACAAAAGATGTTTATAGGGTGCACATTCCTGAGGGAGAAAATAGGACACTTGCAAGCTATGTATTTTTACTATCTTCTGCCATCCTCATTTCATTGGTAATTGAGACAAACAGAAAGAGAACAAAAAGTCTACTTTAGATTGTATCCTGTATGTTGTCTTTATAATACTAGAATGTACGTTAGTAAACATTTTAGGAGTCTATTTATAAGCCACTGCGTTTTAATATTGCAAATAATCCTAATTTTGTCGTAATAAATATAAAATGTCTTTGGCAGGCATGTTCCTACTTCAGTTCAAATGCAGTACCTCTTAAAATTGCTCTGGTAAATGCAGATCCCTTGGGAGAAGAAATTAATGTAATGTTTAAGGTACATTTTTCTATTTTTTCCCCTATTTGGGCAAACACAAAGACAGTCTTGTTGTAATGTCAACTGTATTAGTCTGATCCCTTTGAAACTATTTAGATTTCTGGTACACAACCAGAAGTTCTCCATATGTACAGTTTCTCCTTGCATATCACACTGATGTTGCTTTTAATATTTAAACTAGATTTTGAGCTAGAAGGGAAGCTGAATTGATAAAGTACATGTATGTGCAAGATTGTATTAATGGTTACATCTATTTAAAATTGCTTTGACATTATTAGGAATAGCACATCTAATTTATTATTCCCAGTGAATCATCAAATGTATTTCTCAAACAGCAAAACCCCATTTCTTCTTCAGGATCTCTGTGACTCACACATATGGGATTCTCTTGCAACTGCACAGATCATCTTTGAAAACTTCTAGAGCTAGATTTCTTTAGACGAAGGTGTGCCCCCCACCCCTCTATACAACACATGCTCAGTACTCCCTAACTTCTCTTTCATCTGCCCTCATGGCCGCATTGTAGGGATTGGCATTCTTTCTTGTTTTTTCTCTTGTTTATGACAGCGTCCTTCTAGAGGTGTGTCTCCTGCAGTAATAAAATACTTCAGAAATATGGCCATTCTAAGTGCCTCCTTTGCTTGAGGGAGTGCCTCCCCCCGCCCCCATATTGTTGATAAGTGCTCCCATTCTAGTGCCTTTTCCCACCAGGCTCGTCAGAATAGGATTTTGCATTCCAAAGTCCTTGTTTGGGAGTTGGTTATGAATCCAGCTGACCTCACCACTCAAAACTCTATGAGCTGTCTCATATGCTTCAATACCATCAGCTTTATCTTTTGAAATACCAATGGATCATGCTGGCTTTGACAAAATTCCCCCCTCTCATCAGGGAACTTCACTACCCTCGGCGTCAGATTTGACTAGACTTGCACAAAGCCCTCATCACCACAGTGATTAAGCCAACATACCACTACACTGATAAGCTGTATCAGTTCCAAGTTTCCAAGTTTGCCAAACTTTTCAAACATCAGTTGCCTAACCTAGTCATTGTGGAAGCGACTTCTGCTAAATTATCAAGGAAGCCACATTTTACCCTGGGAATTAAGAGGACCACAAGCTTGACACCATGGCTTGTAAATTCTATTCTACAATGTCACTTTCTCTTTGAGTTTCCAACTTTCAGTTCTGTGTTGGAGCATACCAACAGTACTTGTGAGAGAAAGTCACTCCACTTTTTGACAAGCTCCCTTAGGAAGATAGGAAGTTTCTCTGTTTTCCATCTTGAGGCTCAGTCCTTAGTTGCTCAGCAGGTTACTACTTCTCAGCACACTGCTGACTGTGGCGAAATCCCTTGCTTGAGCTCTTGCCTTGAGACATCATGCCTGGCTTCATTTATCCGGTCTCCACCAAAGCTTCTTTTTGATGAAATGGGCCTCTTTCATACCACCATGGATGAGACGTTGGAGCAAACTCAAAAGATGTGGAATACTGCCAAGAAGTATAACCTCCAGCAATCTTCTCACTAATACAAAAATATGTCTTGAGCAGGAACTGTACTGAACATGTGCAGTATGAAGGGGGGTGGGCCTTCAGCTAAAGATCTCTATGGCCCGATCCAGATGGGCCTTTGCTGCGCCCTCGTCATGTGCGAGGGCTTCTTGGTGGGCAGAGCACCCACATGCCCGGCAGCCCTCGCTTGTGACGAGGGCGCTGCAGCTGCAGCATGTACTGGTGATGTTGCATCTGCAACGTCCCTGCAACGTCACTGGAGCTTTGGAACACCGGAAGTGTGCCGCAAAAAGGAGCCACTTCCCGGCACTCCTTTTTTGCTCCGCAGGAGCACCGTGCAATTTGGTTGCTGCGACGCTCCTGCAGAGCAAATAGAGGCACCAGGGACGCGCCTCTTTCTGGCGGTTTGTACCCTGCCTAACTATAGAAGTTTTTGAAGATGGTCTGCACAGCCACACAGAATCCCAGGTGTATGAGTTCACAGATGACTACTGGAAGAATTACAGGTACAGGTAAGCAATTAGTTTTTCTTCTTTACATTCCCACTCTTTGCTCCAATTCCAATGTTACATGGCAAACCACGTTGCCACTTGGAAATTCAAGTTTTTGAGACAGATTTTATAATTGGGTATATAGGCTTGTTCAGATTTAAAAAACCATATATGCTAGACACATAAAATCCCTTCAATGAAGCAGTAGCTACAAGCTTGGCATTATAAAATACACACTGACTTGTATGTCCAATACCAGTTTCTGCTCTTCTACAGAGAAACTGCCCAGTGTGCACAGTTTGTCTTGCTAGTAGTCCTTCCATTAATTTTTAACCTCGCTTTTGTTCTAGGTTGGCGAAGACCTACGCCAGGACATGTTGGCATTGCAAATGATAAAAATTATGGATAAAATCTGGTTACAGGAAGGACTTGATTTGCGGATGGTTATCTTCAAGTGCCTTTCTACTGGCAAAGACAGAGGTATAAACCATTTGTCACTCTTAAAGTAACATAATGTTTTCCATCCTGTCTGGCACAGCTTTTTGCCTTGTTCTCCAGTTAGAGTGGCAGACTTCTCATAATTGCTCTAAATCTTCTGCGTGAAAGCATCTCTACATTTGCAGATCAAGCCAAAAGGAGGCTTCACTGGTGTAGTAGTGGTTTTGAGTGATCACATAGATTGAGCTATTAGATGTACTTGAAAACACTTTTACATTTTTTGAGCACTGGACTTTTCTAAAGTTCAAGCTGTGTCAGAGATCAGGGGAGTGCAACCTCCAGGAGTCAGAGAATTGCAGTGCTACCCCTTCTCAACTAATTGGGTTTTCTCCCTCAATTACAGTCCCCTCTTCTGGGGCAATTCAGTAGCATAGCAATAGCAAAAAACAAAACAAAAACAAAACCCTTAAGACAATTTTAAAAAATCATGTTTGATCAGGCAGTTTCATTTTAAAACAAGGTGTGTAGGGACTGCATGCCTCATTTTGAAGTGAGGTGTGCTTCAGAAAGTTTGATTTGACTTTCAAAATGAGCTTCATGCTCCCTTGTTCCCTTTATTTTAAAGCAGAAGTCCCAGTTTAAAGTGTCCGTATCACTAACCCCACCCCATGCCTAAAATTGGTGCTGCAGATGTAAATCCAAAGAAAAACTTTTTTTTTTTTTGCTACCACTGCCACAACATGTTAAGCTGTAGCAACAAGGGTCTGTTGGCTGGGCTCCAAAATAGCAAAGAGGTCACATGTGGTGCTATAGCATCCCTGCATTATAGCATTAACATGAATGATGAAGGAAATGCTTCTTCAGATAGAGCCAAGTATATAGCTGGAGAGGAGACTCAGATTTAAATTTTACATATGTGGCTGGAGACTCAGAATTGTAGGGATTCTCATATTGGCCACACTGTTAGGTCTAAAGATGCATAATATGTTAAATGGCCATTTTGTTATCCCAGTAGTTTTGATTTTATTCAAATATTGAGATAATTTAAGAATAAAATAGTATTTGCCTTTTTGTATCTTTAATTGATTTTTGATATTTATATGACCTTGATGAAATGGTTGTGGATACAAATCTTTCATTGTGTATAGTAGAATTTTCCAGGAAGCAGATTGATTTTACAGAAATATTTTTTTAAAATGTTTGAAGTTAAAACATAACTAAGCACATGATTAAAAGCAGTATTACTTGTTGAATTAAAGGAATGGTGGAGCTTGTTCCAGCTTCAGATACACTTAGGAAAATTCAGGTGGAATATGGTGTGACTGGGTCCTTCAAAGATAAGCCTCTTGCAGAATGGTTAAGAAAATACAACCCCACAGAAGAAGAATATGAAAAGGTAACTTCCATATGGCTCCAGAACATGGATGTGTTATTATATGGGATTAACAATAGTAATATTATTGAAAAGAGGACAGAAAAGTATATTTTTTGCCTGTAAAAAATCCAGCTTCAGCTCACGTTCAGGAAGTAGTAAGCAGAAGGTGCTTTATCACAAATCTCAGAGAACTGCTCATAGTAAGAGTAGACAGTACTGAGATAGAGGGACAAATTATTTGACTCAGTATAGGGTAGGGGATATTTATATAAGTATGCCTAAGAAATCAAATTACTACTTTCTAAAATACTTCAGGTTTTTCTAATCTACAGAATGCACAAGGAAAGGTTGGCATATAGATTTTTGAAAAAAATGGACTTATTAGCTTTAAAAAATAATGCTTACTCTGATTGTTGATGTAGGATATCTTGTCTGTCACTGCCTAATGCTTGAAGTAACACTTCCTACATATTGCCTGTTGGTTAGAATTTTATTAGAAGAATCTGTAGAATCTTCCATTTAAAAGCACATGAACTTTTAAGAATTACCCCCACTTTAATGTTGTTATTGTTGTGTTTCAAGTCATTTCCAACTTATGGTGATCTTGAGGTGAACCTACCACAATTAACCTGTTGCCTTTCCTCGGCATAATGTATTCAGAGGGAGGTTGCCTTTGCTTTCCACCAGGAAGACCTAGTGGCGCAGTGGTTAAATGCCAGTACTGCAGCCACAAGGTTATGAGTTTGATCCCAAGCAGGGCTCCAAGGACTACTTAGCCTTCCACCCTTTCTTGGTCAGTAAAATAAGTACCCAGTTTGTTGGGGGCACTTGGCCTATGCATTGTAAACTACTTAGGGAGTGCTAGTTCACTGATAAGCGGTATAGAAATGTACTTGCTATTGCTATTCCTCTGAGGCTGAGAGAGTATGATTTGCCCAGGGTTACCCATTTGGTTTCCATCACTGAACAGGGATTTAAACCCTGGTCTCAAGACTCTTAGTCCACTATACCTCACTGGCCTCCTGTTCTACATTTCTTAATATTTTATTAATCATAATAGGATATAAAAATACAGTTGATTATGTTACCCTACTAACATTTTGGTCAAAATGATCGAAACAAAATAGTTTTCAAAGTTTCCCAGGTATGTTGTCCTTCATTACTAACAATTTTGATAGCAGATCTAATTTTAAAATGAAAACAAGGTAGACATCTCTAAGTTGCACATAGAACCTAATGTTATTTTTTATTTCTCCATTCATTAGGCTTCTGAAAATTTCATCTATTCTTGTGCGGGCTGTTGTGTAGCCACTTACGTCTTAGGTATCTGTGATCGCCACAATGATAACATAATGCTTCGAAGTACAGGACATATGTTCCATATTGATTTTGGAAAGTTTTTGGGACATGCACAGATGTTTGGAAGCTTTAAGAGGTATGCTTTGAAAATATATGAAAATAATATGTGAGAATAAAATCACACTTCAGTATTCTGGAAACAACACAGCTAACTTTTCAGCTATCATAATGAATAATGATGGATAAATTTCTGTGGCAGTATGCTACATCATCTTTTTTGAAATAATGGCAAATATGTAAAGGTATGATTGTCATGTGGACTTTGCATCTGAAAACTTGAAAGTGTAATTTGGCAGAGGGAAACTTGCAACCATCTGGATTTTTCTGGACAGTTTTGCTTGTATTGCAGCTTCCTTGATCCCCAACTACTACTTATGCTGTCTTATTTTATGAGTTCTCAACAGCACAGCTAGTAGATGGGGATCAAGGAAGCTGTAATACAACCAAAACTGGAACTCCACAAGCAGCCCATTTCTAGCATAATTAATGAACTTGTTCAAACTTGCATTGATCTACAATTCCCACAATCCTGGCCAGGTGAATTGTAGCAGTTGTTGTCCGGTATTTCAAGAATATATGCTGATTTAAGAAGGTTGAACCCATGAGGCTTTCAGAGAGAAAGGGAGGAGAACATGTACTTTGACCACTTATTTGCCACAGCTTCTGCTTTCTGAAGTCTGCAATTTTAATTCCTGTTTAAAAGGGGGGGGGTTCCTAAGAGGATCCCATCCAGTTTGGACATTGTGTTAACATTATGGCATTGCACAGCTAGATTTGGCTATGAGACAATCGCATAAAGTTATATATTGCTGTTATTCTCAATATGTAAATATTGTCCTGTCAGAGAAATGGGGTTGGGGGATAGCTCTTCTCTTGGTCTGACCCTGTTTTCTTGATGTTCCATGATCAAACCAAAAACAGTGAACATTAGCTGCCAGTTCACTTTCAGGCACAGTTTAAAGTGCTAGTTTTGACCTTTAAGCCTTACATGTCTTGGGTCCAGATGATCGGAAAAACTGTATCTCTCTATATAAGCCAGTGCAAGCTTTAAAATCTGAACAGGAGTGCTTTCTCTGTCCCACCATCATCACATTTGATAAAGACATAGGAGAGAGCCTTCCCTATGGCTGCTCCCAGGCTGTGGAACATTCTTGCATAGGAAGTCCAGTTCGCCCCCTCTCTGCTTTCTTTCCACAGGCAGGTGAAGACATTTTTGTTCAGGCAGGCCTTTGTGTTTTAAAATATAGATCAGTAGTTGTGTGAGGTATTTTCTGTTATTAGTAATTATGTTTTCCACATGTTTTCCAACATTTTAACCATGGTTTTTAATAAATTGTTATTTAATTCTTTTTTAACTTTTGTAAAATAAGATTTTAATTTAATCTTGTTTTAAACTTCTGGAAGCTGTTTTGGATCCCATCCCAGCAGAAAGACAGGGAATAAAGTCAAATAATACATTTTAAAAATGAGTGCACTGTCATTCCATTTAGAATATATTTTCATTTTTGGTGTACCCAGTAAGTTTCAGTGGACACATTTATTTGTATCAGATGTCAACTAATAATCATTTGAAACTCTTATAAAATCTGTGTCTTGTTTGCTGACTTCATACCTTATATTTGTAGAAATTAGATATAAATCTTATGTGCAAGCACCATGGTTCCCAGAGTCCCTGAAGTAGATAAATGCCTTAGTAGACAACAAGTATAAAACAGCAAAATTCTGTACTTACAAATTTATATTTATTTCATTTTCTTTAATAGGGATCGGGCTCCTTTTGTGCTGACATCAGATATGGCCTATGTTATCAATGGTGGTGAAAAGCCTACTATTCGCTTCCAGTTGTTTGTTGATCTCTGCTGCCAAGCTTATAACCTGATAAGGAAACGAGCCAACCTTTTCCTCAGTCTGCTGTCACTGGTAATAGTTCTGTACTGTCATAGGTGTCAACATATTTTTTTTAAATGAGTAGATGTTGTGCTAGATGAGTAAAGACAACAACATGATATTCAAGCATAGAAACTGCCAAGTTTAATTTTTATAATTGTTCTTTTTAAGGACTTCCTTTTTAAAATATAGTACTAGTTTCTATTTCTATTGCATCATCATATTTCCCATTTCTATGCATGGTTGTGAAAGCTGATAGGAAGAATATCAGCTCATTTTAAATGTGGTGCTAGAGAAGAGTTCTACAGATACTATGGACCAATGAAGAGCAATAAATAGCTCCTAGAGCAAATCAGACCTGAACACTGCCTAGAAACCAAGAAGACTAAACTGAGACTATTGTATTTTGGTGATATCATGAGCAGAAAGGACTCGTTAGAAAAGATAATAATGGTGCTTTACAGACCACCCAAAAGGGCTGTCTGCCAGCACCGGTGTTTGCTGTGCAAAGGAGCTGCAGCGGACAAACAGCACAGCTCCTCTGCGCAGCAAAAAAAAAGCCACAAAAAGCGGCTTCTTTTTGCGGCGCCATTATGACACCGCAAAGCACCATTGGCACACTTGCGGCATTTTAATGGCGCCGAGACGTGCGGACGTTAAGCATCCACTATGTCAAAATGGCAGCACCCATGTAGAATGGGCACTGCCATTTTGTACGTGCTCGGCACGTACTAGGGTTAGGAGTGTCCGAAAAGGACGCCCCTTCCTAACCCTAGTACGTGCCAAGCATGTACTTTTGGGCAGCGTGGAACCCACCACTGCTTGGTAAGGTAGAAGACAGTTGGAAAAGAGGAAGACCACATTCCCCAAGTCTGCAAGACCTGAGTAGGGTTGTTGATGATAGGGTGACTTGGAGGTCTCACGTTCATAGGGTTGTCATGAGGCAAAGTCTATGTGAAAGCAATTAACAACATTTTCCAATTATGCACGTAATAATCCATTCAGTTTTTTTGCTATATAGATGCTCTCCTCTGGGTTACCAGAACTTACTGGTGTTCAGGACTTGAAATATGTCCAGGATGCTCTTCAGCCCCGAACAACAGATGCTGAAGCTACCATTTTTTTTACAAGGTATTTGCAGAAATGTTTTTAGTATTAAATGTGTTGTACATACTTAAATGTTTTAATGAACTAACCTGTGGAGAAACTTCAGGCTTGTAGCAGGAGAGAAATAGAATCAGAATATGTATTGTTGAAGGCTTTCATGGCCAGCATCCATAGTTTTTTGTGGGTTTTTCGGGCTATGTGACCATATTCTAGAAGAGTTTGTTCCTGACATTTCGCCAGGATCTGTGGCTGGCATCTTCAGAGAATGCTAACCTGGAAGAGGGAGTGAGTGCGTACACACACACACATACACACACTGTGTGACCCTGGGTGAGGAAGAGTGATTCTCATGTTAATCTGCATATTGTTCTGTTGTTGATGGCCTCCTTAGGGTAGGAGAATATGCAACAGAGGCAGACACTAATCCTCTGTTGCATATCCTCCTACCCTGAGGAGGACACCAACAACAGAGCAATACACAGATTAACATGGGAATCACTCCTCTTCACCCAGGGTCACACAGTATATATCTACCCACTCTCTTCCAGGTTAGCATTCTCCGAAGATGTCAGCCACAGATGCTGGTGAAACATCAGGAATAAACTCTTATAGAACATGGCCACATAGCCTGAAAAACCCACAAAAAACCAGAATATGTATTCTTAATCTTTCAGTTGCACATCTATAAAAGGAGAATAACATAAATTTACTATGATCTCTCCAGAGTGTTTCAAAGAAATCTGCAAGTAGTGTTTTTCTTTTTTCCTCTTTTTCATTTTTTGAAAAGGGACAGAGAGTTCACTTATGATGGAGGTAAATGTTTTGAGAAACTGACACAACTGCATATTCTCCTCAACTCTGGATTTAAGTGTGTGTCACTGAATTGTTCAGTATTGTACTGAGTTCTGCCTGATAGCAGCCTCTGACTTTTGTGCAGCTAGTGCTTAAGATATCTGAAAATGCTTTCCAAATGTAGAACTCACCATGTTCTGAAAGATAAAACTAATACCACATGATTTTGCTGCATGTATTATATGTTCATTCTAAATCTCATTTCTCCTATAATGATTACGGTAACTTATTAGAATAATTCTTTGAAATTCCAGTTGTGAATTGATACTTGGCCTTTTTTCCCCCTCCTACGTTTCAATTTTCAAAATTTGTAAAAAGCAAACAAACCACAGCCTAAAATGTTTACTGTACATTTACAGTATGTAAACAGACTGTGATTTGTGTTTTTCTGTTTTTAGGCTGATTGAGTCAAGCTTGGGAAGTGTTGCTACAAAGTTCAATTTCTTCATTCACAACCTTGCTCAGCTGCGATTTTCAGGGCTACCTTCCAATGATGAGCCCATCTTATCCTTTTCTCCCAAAACATACTCACTTAAGCAAGATGGCCGAATCAAAGAAGCATCTGTCTTTACATACCATAAGAGATACAACCCAGACAAATATTACGTAAGTGTATGGATTATATCTCGATTGAGCATATTTTCTACATCTCCTAACCGTTCCTAGAACCATCTTCCTTGCTGTCATTCTCATTTTAACCTGCATTGCTTCACTTCTTCCCCTCTTCATATTGTGTCTCAAGAATTTCAAGTTTTGCTGTTTTCCATTTCTTTTTAGTGCAGTTTGTTAAGCCCCATGTCAGGTCATTGTTTCTCACTACAGTTGTCTTTCTACATTTGCGGCCTTGACTTTTGCAGATTTTATTATTTGTGGGTTTGGTTAATATGTTCTTCCTAGGATTCTCTTGGTCCGCCAGTGCAACTGTGCCAGAAGTTGACCATAGAGTTTACTGGAGAACCTGGAAGTTCCTAGAGAAAAAACTTCTCTAAACATTTGTAGGTCCTCCAGCATGATTCTATGATCAACTTTTGGCAGATGTTGGCCATAGAGTTGCACTGGAGGACCTGAAGATTCCTAGAGTGGTGTTCTCTTAGGTAAAAAGAACAGTGTTTTTATTATTTGCGGTTTTTCCACATTCCCCTTACTCCAACAAATATAGAGGGACCACTCTATTTGGAGGCGATAGTCAGACTGGAGGTATGTGTATGGCTCAGTGACCCTTTCTTGGGTTAATGAAATTTATTAGGTAGAGATGTGCAACTCTTGGAAATAAAAAAAATGTCAGCATGTGTCTTCACTGTTCTTCCAAGATAATCTAGCAGGAATTAAGTTAGTGTTTTGTAGGTTTGTTGTCATTTCTTTTGGCTTGTTCAGATGCATAGCACACATCCATAACAATTTACATGGAGGCAGTGACTCCTTGAAAACAATCAAACTTCTGCTCCTTTGTTGTTGTTCATTTCATGAGTGGAAGTAGTTTTCTTGCTGTGCCTGAAAAAAAATTATGAAAACCATAAGTAATATCATCCTGAAGAAAGGACATGCCATTCGTCACAGTGTTCACAGTCCAAGATATTCACATTATCTTTTTGCTTGCCTTTATCAGGTGATGTTACATGGTGATAGTACAAAATTGAGAATCTGTTCTTGTTAAGTTGCTAAAATGTTTGCTTTCTGATTTGACAGATCTATGTTGTCAGAGTTTTAAGAGAGGGGCAGACTGAACCCACATTCATTTTTCGGACATTTGATGAATTCCAGGAATTCCACAACAAGCTAGGTATCCTATTTCCTCTTTGGAAATTACCAGGGTAAGTTCATGAAATCTCTATTTTTCTACATGTAAGAAAGCTAATGGGTTTGGAGTGCTCAATTTGAACCCACTGAATTTTCTTGAATTCTGGCAGTGGGCAAAATCCAAAGGAGTGGCTGATCTCTTGTTAGAAAGAAAAAAATAAAACAAAAAACACCCAGAGTGACTAGCTAACATGGATTTATATCGCCTCTGCAATGCCTCCGTGTATATCAGTTGCAGGGCCATGTGAGATGGAAGGCGCACCTGTATTCATGTCCTGCCAGTGGGCTTCCCATAGACAACTGATTGGTCACTGGGTGAAAAGAACGTTGAGCTAGATAAGCCTTTGGTCTGGTTCAAAACAGCTCTTCTTGTATCCTTACCTGTTCATGTATTTGTATTGCAGCTTTCCTAATAAAATTGTTCTAGGAAGAACTCACATAAAGGATGTAGCAGCCAGGAGGAAAGTAGAACTGAACAGCTACATACAAAGTTTGATGAATGCATCAACTGATGTATCAGAGGTGATTCTACCAAGTATATAAATGTATTTACTTTAGGTCTTTTATGTTGGATACCCTTAGTTTACAATAACATTTTATCTTTCCAAAACCAGTGTGATCTTGTCTATACTTTCTTCCACCCATTACAACGTGATGAAAAAGCCGAAGGAATTGATGGAATAGCTAAGTGTACAGGTAAGGAAAATTGTAGTTAAAGAAGGAAGGTCAACTTGGATCACTGTGATCTGAGTCATGGTAATACTTATATAGTCTACCAACATTTATTGATTTACCAACTAAAAAGAGTAAGAAAAAATATCTATGAAGGCAGGAAAATAATTATATCAAATTTACTTTTGAACTTTGTCTTAATTTTTTTTTTCTTGCTAGAGAGGGTGTGGGGAACATGGAACATTAATCCACACATTACTTCATTGGCCAAAGATGCCTGTTGAGGTTACTGAGTAGCTTATAAATAGAAAAAAATACAAAATTACTTAATTACTTTTATTAAGCTTATATATGGATAAAAATAGGGGTTTAAAAATAAATATTTAATTTATCAACTTTTGATGGTGGCATATATTGAAATTGCTCCAAGTGGAAATTTGCCAATTCAAATGGGGTCTGGATGTCAAAGAAAATCTCACCACAAAAATAATTATCAAAGGCAAAAAAAGCGATGACTTTTTGGAGTAGTGGTATCACTTTATTGATTTTATAAACAGAAATGGTGTTCTGTTGAGATTCCCATTATCACATCAGAAATTCAGGAGAGAGATACTGTTAAATTCAGTCAATTGAGACATGATAATGTCCATAAATTAGGGACTTAAGGACGCGTCCTAAGAGGCTGGAAACCATGCCATAGTCACACTCCAGTCTTAAGGACTAGAGCGCAGCTTTGGCACAGCTTCTGGCCTCTTAAGATGTGTGTGTCATTTAAACAGCATACCTCCAAAGTGATCCGAAGTAGCTTCATTTTGACCTATCTGTTCAGGCCCCATATCAGCTGATTTACTGATTTGTTGTTAGCTACCTGCATTTTACAGTATTGTGCTGAGCTTATGTTCAGTAAACTATTTGGGAGAACGTAAGAAAAATTACCCCAAAATGTGGAAGACATGTTAGTTGTTTTTTTTAAAAAAAACACATTAAATATACAATTTTGTATGTGTGTATTCTCCTACTTCCCTGGATTCTCTCCTTCCACTTTAATATTTCTTGGAAGCAGGGAAGAGTGCAATGCAGCCTTCCCTGTCTGTATTTCTGTAGCCGTTCTGTAGTGTATGTTCATTATAACAGAAGTACAGTGAGCCCATGTCATACGCAGGCACCTTTTATGCGGCTTTCAACTTACACTGAAAGCCGTGTGATGGGTTTGCAATGGCGCACACAACGCGCATCATGCACGAACCCCATTATTTTCAATTGGGCTCGAGCATACTGGCTATTTGCCTTATGTGGAGAGGTCTGGAACCAATCCCTCATGTAAAGTAAGGGCGCACTGTAGATTTCAGCAAATGATTCACTCTTGTATTTGAACAATCTTTCCACTTATAAGATGACTAAAAAAAAAAACACTCAAAAGCTACTGTCTTCTTTCTAGCCTCATCTATAAAGCTGTATAACACATTGTGACACCACAAAAATTGTAGTAAGTGTGAAATTCTAAAAGATTTGAATGAAGGAGAAGTAAAACAGGCATTCTACTGGGTTGGACATTATTTGTTGTGTGCTGTCTTCTCTTTAAATTTTTATAACCACAGACTTCATTGCAATCTTTTAGATTTTGCTCTGTAAGTAACTTCACACTGATTGGTGTCTTTTAAAGTGACCCACTTAGCCTCTGTAAGAAAAAACATAATCATAGCTGTTTGGATTATTTTCCAGATGTAAGCCCTCCAAGTCCTGTTTCAGGCAAAGTAGGAGGAGAAGTTAAGTTGTCCATCTCCTATAGAAACAGCACTCTGTTTATCATGGTGATGCACATTAAAGATCTGGTAAGTACACAAATGACTTTAGAAAATGCATGTGATGAATGTAGCACAGTAGTTGTTCTATCAAACAGTTATTTTCAAGAACTGGAGAGCTCCCAATTAATTTAAACAGGACCTCCAGTGTCCCATTGCTTTGCTTCAACATGGGAGGTAGTTGTGATTTTTTCCCCAATAAATGTTCTTGTTTTTAGGTCACTGATGATGGTGCAGATCCAAATCCATATGTGAAAACTTACCTGCTTCCAGATATACATAAAACATCTAAAAGGAAGACCAAAATATCACGAAAGACTAGAAATCCAACTTTCAACGAAATGGTAAGATAAAATACCAAATGACAGAGAATATTTCAGATTACATCTGTATTGTACAGATGTACTGACTTGATGAGATTTGAGGGTCTTGAAGGGCAAAACAAATGATAGGCATATTTCACCCTTGCTCTAGAACATAATTGCATTGTGTTTGGGGAAGGAGCAGCGTGTCTCAACCCCTTAAATATACCATGTGAATGGAGAGCATATCTCCCTCCTCACAGTGTATGGAAGGGTTAAAATTAGGGAAGTGGGAAATATATATCTTTCAAAATTTACCCTCCTCTTCTCCCAGAGTGCTTTAAGTTTCTTACCAAATCTCTCTCTCTCTCTCTCTCTCTCTTTGATAGCTTGTGTACAGCGGCTATAGCAAGGAGACACTAAAGCAAAGGGAACTGCAGCTAAGTGTCCTCAGTGCAGAATCACTGCGTGAAAATTTTTTCCTGGGTGGTATCACTCTTTCCTTAAAAGAGTTTAACTTGAACAAGGAGACTGTCAACTGGTATCGGCTTGCTGCAGTACCATACTTGTGAACCTCATAGCTTATAGAGGTGAATAGAACAAAACGAGTCATCTCAGCTCCATTTGTATTTGGTCACTTTTTCCTACTTGAAGATAACTCATACACTCTAGCATAAGACACTGCAATCCAGCACATTGCAGTTGGACCAGCCATCAAACATTTTAAACACAACTTCTGGCAAACAACTTCCACTTATGCTTTTTACTGTAATAATATTCAAGCATAGATATATGTATAAATGAATTGTATAAATGTAATATCTGTGGATAATGAACTTTTTAAGCATGCTTAGATGTTCCAAATTAAAACTCAAGGTTTTTTCATAGATTCGGTTTGGTCACGTTTGAATTGCTTTATACTCCTGCTGTCATTAAACACAGCACTGTGTTTTAAAAAGAACAAGTTAAAAAATTCTTCAAAATGTCAAAAGGGAGATTTGAATAAGCAGCTGGATTAGCCCCAGGACTCATTGGACCTCTTTGAGGCTATAATCAGAATGAGTGCCAATGATGAATGTTATAAATAATGGTGCCTTATTTTGCCATTCAACTGCTTCTTATACCTCATATCTGACATTTAAAAACATTTATCTTTTTGTTAACAAGCTTTTTTATCCAGCTCTTTTAAGAAGAAAGAATGTGGCTCTCTCTGTATGTTATATTTAACATTTTCCCTTCCACTTGTTCCATTTTCTTAGATCAGATTCAAATGACACTAACAGTTAACCTGATTTGTTTTGACCTTTTTGTTTGTATGACCTTAATAGTAACTGTAAATATTGTATGGGTGCATACTCAAATGGTTTTATGCCACGGTTGACTACAAAGCACATATTTCTCAGAAATTAGCCATTATGGACAGTGGCTAGGGTTTTGTGATTAGTTTCCAGATCACATGTACCAGACCCACATAAATTATTATACTCATTAGCCCCATAAAGCTGAAACGTTTATTTAAAAGCATGGAAGGCCAGAGGAGCAGTTGCTAGTTGAGAATACGTTGCACTAGAACCACTGAGTAGTGAAACTGACACAGTAACAGCTTGAGCTAGACTTAAGAGCTGTCAAGTACTCTATGACCACTCTAAGTGATCCACCACAGATCCTATTCAGTTCAGTGGAAATTGGCTTGCCCTTATAGGAATGAATGAAAGAAGCTCTACACATTTCTTGGGACACTGCATGTACATGCAATTTAATAACGCCAGTTAAAAATAGCTAATGTAGGAAGGGCATTTAAATTGCACAAAATGTTTAATGCTGAAGCCCAAACATTTTTGTATAATGATGACAGGGATGCCGTCTCTCAACTGTTCATAGTAACGAGCTTAAAGTAAAAGAATGCAATGATAAATGAGAACAAATGCTTAAAATAATACAATGATAAATGAGGATATGACAGACAATGACAATCTTTATTGCACAAGTAAACTAAAATATGATCTAATTTATTTCTTTTAAAGTATATTGAGTACTTACTTTAAAACCTAGTACAACAAATGGGAGGGAGAAATGGACATAAAATTTAATGTATACTAATATCTTAGATTATTTCTCAGTGTTAAAATTGCATTATAGCTAATATAAGCTACTTGCCATTTAAAAACAATAACCTAGTTTTGTTAGCTATAATACAATCTATATGTGAGTAGTAACCTATATAGTAAATAGAATAAACTAACTAAAAGATTGTATTTCCTGCACACTTGATGCTTTTCGAGATGCATTCCAGTCCATGAATAGAATCGCAAGTCACATACACACACAGGAAAGTAACCTACTGTTTCTATGAAATGTTCCATTAAATAAACTGAAAGCAATATGTACTCCTTTTTTGCAGTGTGTTACTAGAGCACAGTATGTTACAGCACAAAACTAGAGACTTAAAAGACTTGTTAGTAATGGTTTGTGGCAGCAGCTCTTGGCTGAATGTTGGTTAGAATAAGCACTGTACCTTACAGGAGCATTTGCCTGTGTCTTTTGTAGCTCATGCTCATGCTTGTGCCTTTGCCCACCTCCACTACTTTTCAGATTAAGTACACATTGACTAAAGCTCTCCAGACAGATGCTTAAAAAAACTCTTCTTCAGTTGTTAATGACAAATGAAAATTGTAGTACAGAAACAATATTAACTTTGCATTATGGAGGGGGGTTATTTACAGTGGTGTGATACACAAACAATAAATGATTGCCCATATTTTGTGGGGGGGGGGGACAATTCTGTATTACTAAAGCTGACATACACAAAAGGGGAGGAGGGAGTACTTGGGATAAAATGTAACTCTTTAATAAACAATGTTTTTAAAGTGTGGTCTCATGACATTTTTATATTTAGTTAATCAAATAAAATCTTGTGCATTGTATGTGGACTGCAGCTAGAAATAAATTTGTGTTTTATGTACATTTATTTTGATACTTTGAGGAATACATGTTGCTGTAAAAATCACTTCCACTTTTTCTGTACTATATAACTTGGCTATGACTTTGCACTGAATTTTTTAATATTACTGCCTTTTTTATGACCCACATATATATATGAAAGCATGAATGATCTTTGATATTTCTCTTTTTAAAATTACAATGGTATAGAAATCTTAGTATCTTGCCTTAAGCCTGACTGCTCTTTCTGGGAAACTGTAAATGCAGCTTTCAAAGTTAAGAAATCCTGTTTCTGATATTTGCATAATTTGGCCACGGTCTAATACAGAATTAATGTATGCTTAAATCTGTATTAAATTGTAGTTTATGCATGTTATATGGAGGAAAAATATTCAGGCAATATTGTACCAGTCTCATAATCCATAGGAATTTAATTTTCCTTCCATGCTTTATACTTTCATACTGTGACTAAAAATACAGCAAGTTTATAGATAATAAAATGTATTGGAGGCAAATGTACACATTTGCCTTTAATTATCTATTTATCTGTAAGAACCAAATATTTCAGTTGTATTACACTGATAGCTAATAAAGATGTACAGTATTTCTATCAATATCCTAACCCATAATGTATGGGTTTAATGTGACTCCATAACTGTCCTACAGGTACATTAAACACTATTCTGGAATAATGAATGTCTTGGCTCTTTTTCTTCAAATACACTATAGTATGTGGAAAATAAAAAAATATATAATTATAAAAATAGTGTTAGGGCTTTAATTAAAACCTTTGTCCATCAGTTTAGCAAAATATCTGTCTTTTGCTGTTATGAGTTCTGTTTATGTAGTTTTGTAGTATACAGCCCCTTGTTCTGTTCTGGGATTGACTATATACTACAGTTGCATAGTGCTTCAACAAGTACTTGCTTTCTTTCTTCTCCCGAGTCCAATTAGTCAAAGAGATGATTTGTTAAACTAGGCATTACAAATTATTGAAGTCCATGATAAAGAGTCCAGACCAGGTTATGAATCTTTCTACAAATCTGTGGTGGTAGGACTAAGTATGTAAATATAAGCCCATTCTCTGATTTTATACTTTGCAGTACATTTAAGTCAATAGGACAAAGTATTAACTAAAGAAGTCATACTGAAATCAATGGTATTATTTTATATGGCTCCAAACTAGTATGTTTATTGAGATTAATTGAGATTAATACCTGAGCTGGTATAGAATGGGAATCTGCTCTTACTAATAGGTGTGTTGCCTTCGGTATACCAGAAGCCAACCAAGTTATTGTGGTACATGACATAGAAACAGTCCACAAACATCTCTCCACATCCTTGTCAGCAGAACAGCAAATGGAAGAAGTTAATAAGTTGTCACTCATAATACTTAAAATCTGCTGCCTGAGATAGGCTTCACTCTGCTACTTAGGCTGCATCCACACTGGAGGATTAACACAGTTTCGCACCACTTTAACTGCCACAGCTCAATGCTAGGGAATTCTGGAAACTGTAATTTTGTGAGACATTTAGCCTTCTCTGTCAGAGAGCTCTGGTGCCACAACCATCTACAAATCCCAGGATTCCATAGCATGGAGCCATTGCAGTTAAAGTGGTGTCAAACTGGATTACTTCTGCAGTGTGGATGCAGCCTTAGTTTTACCAGCATGGCCCGCTTTTGAATATCTTTGCAGTTTCTAGAAGTTGAAGCAGAAAAAGTGCTGCAGTGAGTAGGAATGTGAGAGAGAGGGTCTCCTCCAGGCTGGAATAGATGGAGTATTGAGGGCCAGAGTAATAACAGCAAAATATCAAAATAGAAACCGCAGACAGGCTAAGTCACATTGTGGGAAAGTAGTGTGCAAGCTTGCAGAATTGTTAATTTACATTTCAGACTGCAACTCTGCTTTTGCATATTTAAAATGTACTTGGCTCATAATCCTTAAGTAGGAAGTACAGTTTTCTCCATGGCTTTGAAATACTGGCATGCAAGACATGCACACTGTTTGGATAACAACAGTTGAAAAAGGTGCAGCTTCTCCCAAGGAAGATGGGTGGCTTTTTATGAAAAGGAGGAAGAAAGAAGCATGTTCATAAACAAAATGTCCTATATTGAAATGCTTCTCTCGCAGCAACAACAGATAACAGGCTGAGGAATGTCTCTGGCACGAGTGGCATCCAGTAGTCTTCTGTTTCAATGCAATTCTGGGAACTGTTTCTTGGCATCCAGTGAGCCTCCCTACTTATTTTCAATGCCATTTTATAAAACAGTAAAATAAGTTTTAAAACACCAAAAGAACTAACAACTTAATTATCTGGCAAAAAGGCAAAGATGTGAAGCCTTCAGATGCAGGGCACTTTGTGCAGAGTGGAGCATGGACATGGTTGGAGTTTAGTGGGTTTTTCTCTTTCCCCCAAATAGATCAAATGCTAATAAGAGTCACATTAGGGCTGGAAACCATGAAGCCCTATTAGAAGAGACTTAGGGAGCTGGGGATGTTCAGCCTGGAGAAGAGAAGGTTAAGGGGTGATATGATAGCCCTGTTTAAATACTTGAAGGGATGTCACATTGAGGAGGGAGCTGCCTTGTTTTCTGCTGCTCCAGAGAACAGGACTTAGCAACATGGATGCAAGGTCCAGGAAAAGAGATTCCACCTCAACATTAGGAGGAACCTCCTGACAGTGAGGGCTGTTCGACAGTGGAACACACTCCTTTGGAGGCCTTAAACAGAGGCTGGATGGCCATCTGTTGGGGATGCTTTGACTGAGAGTTCCTGCATGGCAGAATGGGGTTGGACTGGATCAGGGCCCTTCTAGGGGTCTCTCTCTGATAGTATGACCCAGGGGCAGGTGGCAGTTTTACAGATACTCTGCAAAATGAGGCCCTTCTTGTGTTTAGAGACGCTTAAGAAACATCGTGCAGGAAAAGACACTCCTAGAAAAACGGAGCTTGGAACAGCTGGTTTGGGGGAAACTACAACTCCCAGACTCCTCACTGCATCATTTTGGGAGTTGCAGTCCACAAGAGGGGATGCATCTACACTGCAGAAATAACCCAGGTCGACATCACTTTAACAGCCATGTCGCCATGCTATGGAATGCTGGGATTTGTAGCTTTGAGAGAGATTAGGCATTCCTTTCGGAGAGCTCTAGTGCTACGACAAACTACATGTCCCAGGATTCCATAGCATTGAGTCATGGCAGCTAAAAGTGGTGTCAAGCCGCATTAATTCTGCAGGGCAGATGTGGTCAAAGCAGTTTTCAAAGTAGCTCTGTTAGATCCAAAGGACACTGGAGGAGAAATAATCCAGTTGGAGACCGCTTTAACTGCTCTGGCTCAGTGATAGGGAATTCTGGGAACTGTAGTTTTGTGAGACATTCAGCCTTCTCTGTGTCAGAGAGAGCTCTGGTGCCACAGTGAACTACAACTCCCAGGACTCCCTAGCACTGAAGCAGGGCAGTTAAAGTACGGGAGTCTCAAAGCGGTGTGTTTTGGACCTTAATCTCTTGTAGCATTAAAAGTTGGAAGGGAACGAGAGGAAAAGGAGGGAGGGAAGGAGGGGACACCATCTTATTTTACTGTTATTATTTAATGTTGTTGTTGTTGTTGTTTCTGGAGGAGCTTTGAGGGAGTCATCGCACTTCTTGGGATGCTGGCAGTGTCTATGGAAGCTCATGCAATTCCTCCTTTCCATCCCCAAGAAAGTAACTTCCTCCCCAGTTGCCTCAAGGAAAGACAGCCCTCTCGGGGTGGGGCCACACGGCAGAATTAGGGCAGTTCGAACCCGCTTTAACTGCCGTGGCTTCATCCTACTGAAATATTGGGCTTTGTAGTACTATAGCGAAGCTTCAGAGCCCTTTGAGGGGCCCCACCAAACTCCAAACCCTACACAGTCCTTGGATTCGCAGCGCCCCCTGAGAGGCCTCACTACAGACCCTACTAACTCCCGCCCTTCCCAGGACTGCGAGGGGAAAGGCCCGTCTGGCTCAGCGGACAAAACCATAGAGTCCCACTCCCTCACTGGCGGATAGAGAGGAGGCCCCTCCTCCGCCGCTCTGCCTCCCGCGCGTCTCTATGGTCCTGGCCGGGCGGAGCGGAGCCACCCTCCTCCCCTCCGGAAGCCGGGCGTTGCGCGTCGGCGTCACTTCCGGCTGGGCAAAGGCTTGATCTGCGCAGGCGCCTAGCTGGGTTCTTTCTTTCCGCCGCCGCCGCCATCATGGGTCGCATGCACGCTCCCGGGTGAGGAAGGGAAGGGGCCGAGAGGGGCTTCGGCCCGGGCCCTGGCTCCCCTGGGGGCCCTCGGGGGATAAGCAGAGGCACCCTGGCCGGGAGGGAGGAGGAGGAGGGCTCTTTGGGGCCAGGGAAGGGAAGGGGCAGGCTCGCCCCTGATCTACCCTTCGCTCCATTCGCAGATAGATATAGATATAGATGTAAGTATATTACATACACCTATATATCAGGTAGATGAGATCATGTTACAAATTGCCTGACCCCCAAATGTGTCTGGTTTGTGCCAGTTAACAGTCAGACCAAAAAGCCCAGCCTTGATTAAAGCGTAACATTTAAGAAAACCCCTGGGGTACAAGAAGGTCCTGGCTGCAGCCCAGCTTCAAGACTCATGGCCTGCTTGAATTGCCTTCACTTTCTCCTTGTGCTGCTTGGAAGCACATGGTCCTTTGGAAGCAGATATCGGCATTCATTATCAGCTGATGAACTTCTGAACTAATGGTTGTGTTGTCTTTTGTGACAGGAAGGGCCTGTCCCAGTCAGCCTTGCCCTACAGGAGAAGCGTCCCCACAGTAAGTGACCACTTCCTTATAAGCTCTGTCTTAGGGGCTTTCACAGAATGATAGCACTGGGGTTCTGTCTTTAACTGCTGTGGCTCTTAAATCCTGGGATGGTTGGTTTGATGAGGCATTCAAGATGCTTCACCCTAAACTTTAAATCCCAGGAGTCCATAGGAGGAGACTGTGGCAGTTTAAGTGGTATTGCACCACTATAATAGTGTCGTGTGAATGACCCCTGATTGTGGAAATGGCCTATTGGTGCATAAACAGTCCTAAAATGGATTGCTTTTGAACAAAGCTATAGTAGTATGCTGGACATCGGCTGGGCTGTTTAACAGCCTCCTGGATTTCATTAAATATTCCTTTATTACGTCTGTTTTTGGGCCATTGCCTATCCAAACTTCCTCTGGATAGGAAAATCCATGGATGCTCAAGTCCCATTGTATACAGTGGCATAGTAAAATGGTGTCCCTTACATAAAATGGCAAAGTCACAGTTTGCTTTTCATTCATGACATGCTAAGATGTGGCATGTTTGTTTCCTACTTAGCTTGCTTGCATTTGCAAACAAGGCAAATTCATAAGAAAATAGGAACCAGCTGACAGAGTTTTGCTAATGCTGCCTTGTAGAAACTACAGTTGTCTGTCTATGTGTGTGTTTTATTAAATTAATTTATTTTATAGCCCTAACTATCTACTAATGGCTTGCGGGGGGTTGGACTTGTGATGAATAGAGATCTGTGAACTAATCTGGCTGAAAACTGGACTCTTACAGTGGCTGAAGCTTACTTCTGATGATGTTAAAGAACAGATCTACAAACTGGCAAAGAAGGGCCTGACTCCCTCACAAATTGGTATGTACATTTTAAATAAATAATTCATACTTACAGTCTTAAAAATGTTTAATGTCAGTAAATTTAGCCAGATGTAGTAGATGGGTAGAACTTCCACAGCAATTCTTTGCCTTGGAATCTAATACCAGAGTGCTTAAGGATCTACTGGTAAGTACAGTTGCCCCTCCATTTTCATGGAACCCCCCCCTCAAAAAAAAATGGGAAATCACCACCATTTAAGCCCCATTGGCCTGAATGGTGGTGCCCCATTTTGTCCCCCTCCATTAGCCTCCCACAAACAGGTGAGGGATGCAGATTCCAAGTCCACAAAAACGGAGGGACAGCTGTAATTGCATTGCTGACACATCTGTATTTAAAATTATTA
>NC_056522.1:273211771-273228774 GCF_019175285.1 Sceloporus undulatus
CACAGAAAAAGAGCCTGTCAGATAAGTCTGTGGCTTCTTTAGCTGGCTTCAGATTCCGTCACTACCATTATAATTGCGAGATAAGGTATAACATTGTTCTGATTCTTTAAATGGCTGTGCTTGATAAATTAGTTGTATTTCTAAAAGTACAGGCACTCTCTTGCTCAAGTTGCTCACTGTGATGATAGTTTGTAACCATTCGCAGTTTCCACCAGAAAGGTTTTCCTTTGTGTTGGCTAATCCTTCCTTGGATGTCTGAGTGAGCACCTTTAATGATATGGCGAAGCTGTCTGGTACTTCTAGTGCATAATTTCTCTTTTCGGTTTTAGGTGTAATACTGAGAGACTCCCATGGTGTTGCCCAAGTTCGTTTTGTGACTGGCAACAAAATTCTCCGGATTCTTAAATCCAAGGGTCTTGCTCCTGATCTTCCAGAAGACCTTTATCACTTAATCAAGAAAGCTGTGGCTGTCCGTAAGCATCTTGAGAGAAATCGTAAGGTAAATAGATGGCTGGCTATCACAGTCCCCAGAGTGATAATGTTTTGAGAAATACTTTAGAAGAAAAGAAGAACATACTGAAGGAGAATAAAATGTATTTCATTTTTGATCATAGATAAGTGCTCACTAATATATTGTTAAGACCTAAATATGTTAACCTTTTCTTCTTAATTTATATAATATAATCTTCTGACTACCTTTCTTTTCTCACAGTCTTCAATAGTATTTGTAAAGATCTCTCTTATTTTTCTGTTGTAAGGATAAAGATGCCAAGTTCCGCCTTATTTTGATTGAGAGCAGAATTCACAGGCTGGCTCGTTACTACAAGACCAAGAGAGTACTCCCACCTAATTGGAAGTAGTAAGTAGAAGTTGTAGAAATTTCTTCATATAAGCAGAACTTGCTGTTTCCTAGTTTGTCATGGGGAAAAAATCATATCTGTGTAAAGAAAGTTTTTCTTGAGCTATACTAAATCGTAAATTTTTGCTCAACGGTTTGCCATTGATTGTAGTATATTAGAAGAAGAACTATGATGGATTAGAGGTTAATCTGGTTCATTATTCTGTTCCCACAGTGGCCAACTGATTTATCTGTGGGAAGCCCACAAACAGGACATGAGTGCAAAAAGCACCTTTTACCTTTTATGTTTAAAAAAGCAGTGCATTTTTTACTAGAGGAACACAGCTGGCATAAATACCATAAGACACTGGAGTATGTTTATTTTGGTAGAAGTTGTTACAGTCAGCATTAATCCTATTAAGAAATTATCTGAGTCGGTTCTTCAAAATTTTGGTTCTAAAAAGTCCACCTGCAGGTTATTCACTGTGATGATGGTGTTCCAAACATTTGCAGTTTCCACCAGAAAGGGTTTTCCTTAGTGTTGGCCAGCCCTTCCTTGGATGTCTGAGTGAATTCCTTCAGTGGACATCAAATGTATTAAACATCTCTTATTTTATGGAAATACCTAAACTATCTTTTTCTCCCTTTTAGTGAATCATCTACAGCATCTGCTCTGGTTGCATAAGAGCTCTTGTATTCATCGATGGAATCATTTGCATTTTTTCTCTGCCATGCCTACTTCAAAGAACGTTCCTTAAGCTGGTAGAATAAGATGTCATCTTGACCATACCAATAAAAGTCTCTGATTTTTTCCCACTCAGTTTGTAAATGGAGTTCTTTGTGAAAACTACTTTTGTAACTGAAATGAGAACCATTTGTTGCTAAACTAAAACTTAGTTGAAAAGATAGTAAACAACTTTCTGTTGAATAGTGGTGTTTAGCAGAGGTGACAGTTGACTGAGTCACCTGTTGAACTAGAAATGTGTTTAGCAGAGGTGGGCATCTTTAGAGGGTCTGGGGCCAATTTTCAACCCCACAGATGTATGTTACCTTGTGCCACCCCTTACTTCTAAAACCAGAAGTGACTGGAAGTCTACTTTTTCTTTTTAAATGCCCCTCATGATTGGTCACATGGGGAGTATAAACCTTGGTTTAAAGAGGGACCATTATTCTTGAAACATGGTGGTTCTTGTTTAAACCAGTTATTTCACCAGAGGAATGAAGGAGCACCAGCATCTATAAAAAGCAAAATTTTAGAAATGACAACTACTTTAAAAAAAAAAAAGCCAACTACTCCTTGGTTTTAAAAAGTTAAGAAGAAGAAGAATAGGGTCTCAGCAATTTACCAGCAAAAAGGGAAGTTAAAATGTTATGAGACATACTGAACATGAAAAACAAATAAAATGCATGACAGGAAGAACCTGTGATTACTACTTGTGAAATTTCATGTAATATATTTTTTTAACAAAAACACACGATCTTGTGATTCCCACCAAACACACTTTGCCCTTAGGAGTGCTGCCATACTAGGAAAAATGGGTACTTTGGCTAGTGTGATGGAATTAGGTGGGGCTCATATCTACTGTAAATGGACATATCACAGGTAAAGAGCCTATGTCCCTTTTCTGAGGCTGAAAATTTAGTTTTTAATTGGGAGAATTTTTTTTTAATTTAAATGTAGTTAGGTAATAACACTTAGGCAGAACAGAGCACAGTTCTGTGTTTTGAGACTTTGGTACTCTCCCACTTTCTAAATAAGGCACTGTGTTGTACTGATCCTCAGTACAAATTTGCAAATTTTAGCTGTATGAGAAAGCTACTCAAGCTTAACCTTGATTTTTTGGCATATTAGAGGAAGAATTAACCACTGCAAATTCCTTTGCTGCTTTCTAGGACCAAGAATAGTGAACTACAAAGCAAGCTGGACAGTAGAAAGTAGCTTGTTAACAGCTCATGGCTGATATCACACTGTCACAATATTGATCAGGAAGTGTGGACTGTACTATAATAGCTATTTGAGTGCACTACCATTGATGCTGTTCTCCATAATAATCCAAGATCCAAAAACCCAAAATCCATCAAACCATAGTTTGAAGGATGGATTGATTTAAATCACCAAGAGGAAACCCTGATATAAATCATTGTTTTTAAAGTTTCTCCTGAAGTTTCATATATTTCTTGCACAATGGTGCAAAGCTGATCAATAAAAAATCTAATTTACAACCCACTAGAGCAGTTTATGACATTAGGAAATATAGGGGCTAAACTATTCCCATTAATTCAGTAGGTCTACTGTAGTTGGTATTAACAATAGGATTTAGGCCTAAGTGTTGCCCTGTGTAAGCATTTACTCCTTATTCCTAATATACTAATACACAAGTAATGAAAAATTGTAGCACCATTTTAATGAAAAGATTATTTTTTTAAAAAACTAGGGGGCTCAACAGACAACCCCAAAGGAGTGGCTTCCTGCCACCCCTTTCAACACCTTGGGGCAGAGTGAGGGCATGGTGCCTGCACACTCCATCGCCGCCGCAATACTGGTGTCATGCCACATGCCTGACCACACAGCAGGGGTCATCATAGCACTCCTTTGGTACAGTGTTTAGACACGGTGCACCAAAGGAATGCTGAAAGGAGCAGCATTTTGCCATTCTTTTTAGAGCTGGCAAAGGGCCAGATCGGGGCCACAGCGTGCAGTTGCCAGTGCCCTGATCCAGCCCAGAAAGGGGCGGTGGGAAGCCGCTCCTTCGGGGCTGTCTGTTGAGCCCCATAGTTTGTTTTTTAAAATATTCTTTTCATTAATTTAGGAAGTGGTACTACAATTTATTCATTACCTTGTGTGTTAGTACATTAGGAATGGTAAGGAATAAATGTTTATACAGGGCAACACTTAGGCCAAAATCGTATTGTTAATGCCAACTAGAGTAGACATACTGAATTGATGGGAATTGGGTACATTACTGCTGTAGCTATAGGGCTATAGCATTAATTTCTCATGCAAGCAAAATATGCCCAAACCTGCAGTGTAGATCCAATCATATATGATGATAGAAATCCCAGTGGTGCAAGCAGGGTTCCTGAAAGGAGGCACTAGGGACCATGTTGTAAACATGATGGTTATTGGAGCGCAGCATGGAATTTCAGAAGAAAATTAGCATGTGCTTTATAGACTACAATAAAGTCTTTGGATAGACCATGAAAAGCAATGGAACACACTTAAGGACATGGGAGTGCCACTACATTTGATAGTCCTGATGAGACTTTGGACAGATAGTACTTAAGATAAGGAGCTACTGTTAAAACAGAATATGGAGATAAAGAATGGTTCCCAATTGGCAAAGTGGTCAGGCAAGGCTGCATTCTATCATCTTATTTGTTCAATCTGCATGTACAAAAATATAACACAAAGAGCACGTTTAGACTCGGAAGAAGGAACATTGAAGATAGGAGGAAGGAGTAGGGGTAGCCATGTTGGCCACGTATAATCCAAGATCCAAAAACCCAAAATCCATCAAAAGATATAACTTTATAGGGCCAACCAAAATGCACAATATACGGTACATGTTGCAAGCCTTTGAAACTCCATTGGTTTCTTTGTCAGGCAAGGTGTTAAAAACCATACAAGAGAAAAAGTTTGAAGATGTTAGTTATAGGCCTGCATTTTGTTGTTGTTGTTCTCAGTTCAGATGGTATGGAGGGATTATTCATTCAGACTGGCCCCTCTTCCTCCTGGCCATGTGGGTACTGAGAGAGTGTCAAAGTCCAGTAAATTTAACTTCCATTTGCAACACAAAAGGCTACTTCCTTTGCAACCCCATATGTCTCCATCCTTTGTGAGGCCACAGACGCCTTTGTCTAAGAAGGCCTGAGCCTCACCAAATGTGCCTCTGAGGATGTAGGAAGGGCCTCCCAAAAAGATCTCAAAGCCAGACTGGGCACAAGGTTATAGGACTGTCTCCATCTTTTGTGTGTCTCTCCTGTGTCAAAAACTTCTTTTTGGTACAAATGCTTTATCACACTAGGAGGCACACAGGATTTAAATGAGAGTTAAACGGGAGTTAAACAGGAAATGTGTGATAAACACCAGGCATTTCCTGTTTAACTCTTGTTTAAATCCTGTTTGCCCCCAAGTGTGATAAAGCAGTAGGAATATGGGGTTGTATCTCTGCAACTACACCCTTTTTAGAAGAAGGATTTAGGATGCAAACATGAGAAAACAGCATGTTTGGCACATGCTGCACAGACTTTGATTTTATTGTGCTTAATATTTCAACTCTTTTTAATTTTTAAGTTCATTCAGATTGATTAGCACCTGTGTATATATGTACTATAGTGCTGTCAGCTCTAAGAAATTAATAATGTCAAGCAGTAGTAGTGAATACAGTACTGTTTTTATAGGCTTTTTTCCAGGTTAAGAGCTACATAATATTAGAAGAGGGGATTGAGAGCAACAACATATCTTTCTTCACAGGAAGCTGAGTCTGAAATGGATTAGGAAAGAATCTCAGTGGGTCAACAGACCATATGAGAGAAATACACTAATCTAGCCCTAAGGCAGGGATTTGATTTGTACATCCCCTGCCCCCCTGAAAGCTTTCTGTTGGCAGCTGTAAGAGACACAGTGGTGGAGTTTGCATAGTAGAGACACAGTGTGAAGTAGGACAGGAAATATGCTGTGTTAAACTGGCCTTTACATTGTCTCAGAAACTGGGGCTTTGGTGTTAAATTGTTATATATATGAAAATATATGTTTGAGCAGTTCAGCCATACCTGCAGATCAGTGATACTTTCCTGTGACTGCTAAAAATGCTCTCAAAATTGCTCTTAATTTTATATCATTCTGTTTGCATTAAAGGATTGCATGTATGTTTTCTGCATCGATGAAGAGTTTCCTTATCATAAAGTGAGAAAATATATTCAGAATAGCTGTGTTGGCCATATAGCAAAGTACAGTATCATCAAAAATCCACAAGACAGTGATAAACTTTGTTGGGCCAACCAAAATGCACATTATACATGTTGCAAGCTTTCAAAGCTCCACTGGCTTTTTCATCAAGAAGCCAGTGGAGCTTTGAAAGCCTGCAACACGTATAATGTGCATTTGGGTTGATTCAATAAAGGTATCAATATCTTGTGGATGTTGGCTGATTCTGTACTTTATCATGAAATGTGGGGCTTTCTACACCAGCCGAAAGACAGACAGTATTCAGAATGTCAGAACTGGATTTGTGGACAGGTAGAGTTTGGTTCAAATGTCTCCACCATCATGAAACATAGTGGCTGAGCTCATATCAGTGACCTATCTAAACATAAGTCCATGGCCTTCTTGTAAAGATAAAGGAGAGGACTGACTTCACTACATTATGAACACCTAAAAAAAACAACCCAAAATACTATATAATAAGTGCATTTAATAATAGAACTTCAGCAGCTAAACTCTCTGCTAACCTGTTTGGCTGCTAGTAACAAACAGAATAATCATGGCTCATGTGACTCAAGCATATAAACAAAGTGCCATACAGTATAAGGAATTAGCATTGACAGAACCCTGCCTACAGGCTTACAGTCGAAGTAGGCACATGAGAAGGATGAAGGAATGATAATGGAGGAAGAGAGACAGAATGAAAATCTCAGTAGATTAGAAAAAGCCAAAGAAAATAGGAAATGTCCTGAGGCACTTCTTAGAGTGTAGGAAGGAAGGAATCATACAAATATCTGGAGACAAGAAGAAGAGGTCCAGATTACTTTTAAAGTGAGTCTCAGAGTGAAGTTCTGTACAGAACATTTCCAATAGCAGAAAGAAAAGTCAGTCTCTAATAATTCCCCTGCTGCCTCAGCCTCCAGTGCTAATTTCCTCACTGTCCTCATTCCCACTTAGGCAAGTTAAAAGAGAAATATTAAAACCAGAGCAAACTGGGAAAAGCAGAGGGGACTGCAAGAGGATGTGTTAACTGATTTTACTGTTTTCTTCATTCTGTTGGATCAGAAGCCTCCTGTGGATGGAAGGCATCCATCTGTGGGAGACAGAATTCTGTATCTAACCAAATTTAGATGTTGGGCTTTTTGTGACCAGTTAGGAATGCATCAATACTCTGGATTCTATCAGAAAACCCGAATATTTGGCAAAAAAATTCAAAAAGGCCACTAAGGAATATTTGGTATTATAAAGAATTATTTCATCCTCTGGTCTTATATATAATTTAGTAAGACATTAGTAGACTTTCATTTGTATAGGTATACAGAGCTAATTAAGTAGATGCCTGAAGCCTGCTTTTTACTGTACTGTATATGGTTTCTTGCATCTGTAAAATAAAGGAGATAGCAGCAGTAGTCCTTGATGCCCAGCTGCCTGAGGGAAAGGGACAACAGCCAGTGCATTGACCCATATGTTGCCCATGGCCAACTCTTCCGCAATGCCTTTCCCTGAGGAGGGACCCCCTTAGAGTGAGACATTAGCACCACAAGAATTCTGGTTTCAGGCAGAAGTCTTTTCTACTACTACTTGAGATTTTAAGTACTGAACTTGAGCCCCTTTGAACAAGATGTGCCCTACTATTGTATGCCTTATATCACTCCTGAAATCTGTGCAGCAGTCATCTACAATGGGTCCTTGGTATCTCATGAGCCTTGGTTCCAGGATTCCCCATGGATACCAAACTCTGTGCATGCTCTCAAGTCCCATTATATGCAATGGGCTGGTAAGATGGTATCACTTGTATAAAATGATATAATCAAGGTTTGCTTCTGGAATTTACCGTATTTTCCGGTGTATAAGGCGACAGGGCGTATAAGATGACCCCCCAACTATTTAAATAAAAATATACAGTTTACCATATACTCGCCGTACAAGACCACCCGAGGCCTCGGAAGGCCGGCGTGGGGGCGCGCCCGCCACCCCATAGAGCCGGCCTCCGACACCTCAGAAGGCCGGCGCTGGGCGCACGCCCGCCTCCCCATGGGGCAGGCCTCCGGCCTCCGAGGTCTCAGAAGGCCGATGCTGGGCGGGGTCGCGCCGGCCCATGGAGCCAGCCTCTGAAGCCTTGGAAGGCCAGCGCTGGGCGCGCGCTCACCTCCCCATGGGGCTGGCCTCCGGCCTCCAAGGCCTCGGAAGGCCGGTGCTGGGCGGGCTCACACCGACCCATGGAACCGGCCTCCGAGGCTTCGGAAGGCCGGTGCTGGGCGGGCTCACGCCGACCCATGGAGCTGCCCTCTTGCCTCCTCCGAGGCTTTGGAGAGCTGGCGTTGGGCGCACGCGCCGGCCCATAAACCTTCCCTCCGGCCTCCTTATACGGGGCATATAAGACGACCCCCAACTTTTCAGAAGACGTAAAGGGGTTCAAAAGTCGTCTTATACGCCGGAAAATACGGTATATATTTTTTAGAAATTTTGAAGCTATGGTTGGTTGAATCCATTAAGAAGGAATCTATGGATAAGAAGGGCCAACTTTAGCCAAAAATCTAGGGGAATTTTATTTAGCTCAAATATTTACTGAAGTCGACTACAAAGACCCCACAAGACCATTTCCCTTAGTGTATACCAAGAGAAAGGTGGACCAAAGGAGTTGCACAGAGGCAGAATTCTATAATTAAATGTTTCTTTTATTGAGGGGGAATCATACCGCAAATCACTAACATACACACATTCATACAAGTCTCAAGAAACCAGGAATTAGCTTGGGAAAGTATGGAGGCTGAACTAATGGCGATACTTACACAAGACAACGCTTGCTTCAAAGTCCAATTAGGTGATGTGGTGTGGGACATGGCCATTCCGATGAGCCAGGGTGAACGGATGCGCCAGAGCTAGTCAGAGTTCACAGAGACAGAGTGCCCCCGTAACAATCAAAACTAGCACAGTAAACAAGGGTTACAGGGTCCTTGTATAGGCCAAATCTAGCATCTGGGCAAAAGTAAGTCCACATCTGTGGATGAAGTCATGGTCTGGCAGTAATGAGACCCAATGGTCCCATTAGTCTGACCTCATCTGGGTATAGTGCGGACATGTCCCCTCTCTTTGGGGATTAGGCAGACTGCATTGCAGAGTCTATCTGGGTTCATGTGGAAAATTATACACATCAAAATTTCAGAATATCTCAATGTCAGTAACACAATTGTATCCTTGTCACACATCAAGTAATAAACCAGGCCTTAGGCCAGTGGTCCCCAAACGGTGCTCTTTAAGGGATTTTTGGACTTCAATTCCCAGAATCCCAGACTATTGGCCAACATGGCTGAAGCTTCTGGGAGCTGAAGTCCAAAATCTCTTAAAGGGCACAGTTTGGGGACCACTGCCTTAGGCAATACCCCTTACAAAATTTGGCTAGCTGCAATTTTAAGAGCATTCTAACAATTCAGATAAAGCAGTTCAGGGGAAGGTAATTGTATAGTAGTTTGAACACTGGACAAGGAGTCAGAGACACCAATGTTCAAATCCCTGCTCAGCTAGGGAAACCTACTGGCAGACCCATGGGCAAGTCATGACTCTCATCCTCAGGGGAAGGTAATGGCAAAACCCCTCTGAACAAATCTTGCCAAGAAAACCCCATTATAAATTCGGTTTAGGGTTGCCATAAATTGGAAATGGCTTAAAGGCACACACCAAAACTCAATTCTGAATAGGACAGCTTCTAAAATCTATATTGTAGTGAGGCCAAGAAAATTTCCACTGGCTTTGAAGACCTGCAGGTCCTTTTATTCAACAAATAGAGAGAAAGGAACTGTGCCCTCCCTGAAGGCATCCAACTCCATCTTGGCCTCTGAGGGGGAGAGAAAGGAACTGCGCCCTCCCCGATGGCGTCCAACGCCATCTTGACCTCTGAGGGGGAGAGAAAGGAACTGCGCCCTCCCCGAAGGCGTCCAACTCCATCTTGGCCTCTGAGGGGGAGAGAAAGGAACTGCGCCCTCCCCGAAGGCGTCCAACTCCATCTTGGCCTCAGAGGGGGAGAGAAAGGAACTGCGCCCTCCCCGAAGGCGTCCAACTCCATCTTGGCCTCAGAGGGGGAGAGAGGGTAGGCCAATGCCATCAGGCCTATCCTTAAGATACAGATCCCTCCATCTGTCCATCTGCCTTGGTCCAGGACTCAGAGGGAGAGAAGAATACTGGACTTGATCCCCTTCCCCTCAACCATTCCCTTTTCCTTCTGTGTCATGTCTTAGATTGTAAGCATGAAGGCAGGGAACCGTCTAATTAAATGATTTTATGTACAGTGCTGTGTAAATTTACAGCGCTATATAAATAAAGCTTAATAATAATAAAATAATAAAATATCTTAACAGAAAAGAGGCAAGGAAAGTGGGGTGGAGAGAGTTAATTTTAAAGTCATACATGTTGTAATAAGATATTATGGGAAGAAGAGACTAATAATTCAGCAATGTTATTTCCACCTTTTAAAACAGCTTACCTATTTCTGAGAGTTAATTCAAGGAAAAATGTAATTTCTATCATAATCTGTTTTGAAACTATTCATGTTCTTGCCTCTTGAACATGATTCAATGGGCATGGTCCAGAGAAATTGATTAAGGCACTAAAGGAGGCCAGCTGACCTCAGTAAGAGAGTTGTATGCATCTTTAGGTTTTCCCCACTGAACCCATTGCTTTTGGCTGGACTATGATCTGCAAGTTCTTAAACTTTAGAGAATTGAAGTTTTCTTCTAAGGAAAACTTAGAAGAGTTGGTTTCTTGGCAGCCCTCAGACTATTGCAGTTTGAGGATTAGGAGCTGGCGTTAATGAAGTGTCAGTAATGTATGTTCATATGCACACAATACCTAGAATCATCTCCTTGATCCTGGAAGATGACAAACAGAGCCTGTACACAGCCATTGCTGGGAAATATCAGCAGAGGTCCTTCTGTTCCCAGCGGTGTGAAATTTGGGCAGTGGCCCAGCTACATTTTAGGATGTGAGCCACGTGATTCGTTGTTGTTTTTTTCTTTTCTGCAGCCAATGTGGCCTCCATGTGCTGCCAGGAAGGGTATTTAGAAAGCAGATCAGAAATTCATTTCACTAGATCAAAGTACTTGCACTTGCTCTAAATGGCAAAACACCCAGTTTCATTAGCAAAGTTGTGGGCTGATTTTTGCATTGCTGCACGGCAGAGTTACTGCTGTGGTTTTATAGTTAAGACAGCATTCACCACTCTTTAAAAAACAGGGGGATTTTTTTTTCTTGTTGCTGGGCAAAGCCTTGGAATTTCTTTGATTTGCATTACAATAACTGCCATTGCAGAGCTTGTGCAAGTTACTTTTGGAGGCTATATAGCTCCTACCCAAATGTACTATCTACCCATCCCACCCCCACAGGCAGTATGGTCACTGACTAGAGGATTCTGGGAACTGTAGCCCAAAAGAGTAGCTTTTCTGAACATCTTATTGTAACAGCTAGCTGCAGCAAGTGCATCTTCTAGTACGTTAAGAGCAAAAGTTTCCATGGAAGGTGCTGGCTTCAAGGGGTGGATCAAGCCTAAGTTAGGTGGTGGCTGCATGGGCCAGAATACTCCAGGAGCAGCCCGGAATATTCTGGCCCCAAAGCTTCCCTGACGTTCCCTACCCCTGTTACATGCAACACTCCTTTTTGATACTAGGTGGCTATTTGCACATGCATCCTGCTGTGCTGCCTGGCGCAGCTACTGGTGCTGTACATCACTCTCTCTGAGGCTGAAAACAGAGTGCCCAGCCTCAATCATATGACTGTGTGTCTCATTCTGACCTCAGACGGAGTGATGTGTGTCGGTGGCCAAATGGCACAACAGGGCACATTGTAAATAGCTGCCAAGCATCACAATGGAGTGCTCTGTATCTTTCCAGAAGATCTGGAGCAAAAGGTAACTTTTAAAAAAGTAACATGTTATACAGCAAGTTTGGTACTGAATGGGTTGGACATCATCTGGACTGTTTGCACCAGAACTGGGAGTTGGGCCGCACATCATCTGGACTCCCTGCAGAGAGGATGGGGAGGAGGACGATTTATATGGTCTGTGCAGACAAGGCCTCAATCACATTTTAGTTCCACTAAAATAATGGGATACGGCAGTCATGACAAATTTAATTCCTGTACATTTCACTAGGTGTCAGTTGTGACTATTGTACAGAGTAATCCTCAATAATTCTGAACCAGGTGAGGGGAGAGACTTATAATAGGAGATATTGCTATTTTCTAATTCCAGACAACATGCTGCAGCCTGGTCAGGAGATGGTGGAGAAAGCAATAGCAATAGTATGCACATTCCTATACCACTTATCAGTGAACTCAGCACTCTCTAAGCAGTTTACAGTCTGTAAGCCAATTGCCCCCAACAAGCTGGGTACTCATTTTACTGACCTACAAAAGGATGGAAGGCTGAGTGAACCTTGGAGTCCCTGGGATCGAACTCACAACCTTGTGGCTGCAGTACTGGTATTTAACCACTGTGCCACTAGGGCTCCTGTAAGAAAAATCTTATACAAGCTTCATGTGTGTGTCACCTTCAAGCCACCTGTCAACTTATGGTCATGCTATGCCTTTCATAATGGTGGCCCTGCATTATTCCCTTGCTTGTCCCTGCTATTGGCAACACTGGAAGGGGAACATTGTCAGCTGAAGGCTAGAAATTACAAACTGAGGTGAGGACATATGCGGGGGGGGGGGGATCAAGCAGGTTTTGGATTCTGTTGATCCATGATGGTTCCTAACTGAGAGAGTGTAGCTATGTGGGCAAAATAACAAGTTTTCCTCTCCTACCTCATGAAATTTTTCTTCTGTGTTCCAAATGTCTAGCATTGCAGTAACCTAAAACTGCAATTGAGCATTTGGAAATGCCACTTAGGCCTTCAAAGAAAAAGGGCAGGCAAAGTTACCATGGGAATGCAAACAAAGCAAATATAAGCATTCCAGGTGTGAATGTTTTTCAAGAGCTCACTCTCTGCAATTTTAGACTGATGGAAAATTTCATTGGGGCTTCATTTTGGCCCTATTCCATGAAACACCCTGATTTCAACATACCCACAGAAGGTTCTGGTTTGGGCCCTTGGGGTGGCAGAGCATTGCTAGTGGTGCATCTACCCCTACAGAGCTTTCAGGTCACAAGTATACTGTATCCCTCTTGGGTGGGTCATGTCAGTAGAGCAGCATTTCTGCTGTGATCAGCCAGACTTTGGCCCTGTTATTTTGGATCCAGACCAGTCTTTTCCCTGTGGATTCTGGGAGCTGTAGTCCAAAATTAGCACTTTCCTAAGCTTTGTATAATAACATCTGGCTGTAGTACATATTCCAGATTTCTTAAAACTCTAGATCTGGCCAAGACCTCTATGTTTATCCTCTATATTGTGCTGAAATAATAATGCTAATCACATGCTCAGGGGGATAAGTGAAACCTTTAAAATCAACAGCAGATTTATTTGCTTTACTTTTCTCTTCCATAGTGGTTACTATTAAAAATAAGTTCATTAGCTGTCACTGGCTGTAGGTCCATGAATAGGATGAGGTTCACAGTAATTGAATTGAAAGCCACACTTCACTTCCTTCAGCAGTAAAAGCTGGGCATCCTTGATGTATCACACACTCTCTTGGAGACAATCAGTTCTTCAAGGTCGTTTCTTCTTCTTGCTGGTAAGAATATGAGTGCTGCCTTGTTGAAATTAAACTAGGAGCCAGCCCAACAATCTCCAAAGGTCCACAAAATGTTCCTAAAGAGATTGCAAGAAGAACAAAATAGTGTTGTTGTTTTTCTCTGCTATTGGGTAATGATAGGTGTATTGACTGAACATGGTGTGTGTGTGTGGAAGATGAAACCATGGGTCAAATCACACAGCAAGGGAAATACCTATTGCCTGCTATTATGATATTTTCCCTTCAGGTGTGTCCACTAAAGTTCTATGCCTGAGCAATCAAACTTACATAAGAAGTTTCATGTTACCCTCTGATGACCAATCATGGAACAAAAGAGAATCATAGAGTTGGAAGAGACCACACGGTCCATCCAGTCCAACCCCCTGCCATGCAGGAAATCCAAATCAAAGCATCCCTGTCAGATGGCCATCCAGCCTCTGCTTAAAGACCTCCAAGGAAGGAGACTCCACTACACTCCGAGGGAGTGTGTTCCACTGTCGAACAGCCCTTACTGTCAGAGCTAATCTTCAACATGCAGAAGAAAGTAGGCTTGTGCTAGGATAGAGAGAATGTATTTTATCTCCTAGCACAACAATACCTCTAACAATGTGCTAATTGTTTAGTCCTAAATTCACAAAACTATTGCAAACACCCTGTGAGAGAGTAAGGAAAGCAGATGGGGTTCTTAAGAAACATCTTGGCAGAGGGTCCAAGCACACAGGTACAAAAAGCTGCCTAATTTATGCTTGCAAATCTCATGCTGTATGCCGAAGGACTTCTACTTCTTTTTCTCATCTTTGTTGCCACCAAACTTCTAAAGTAGATTTAGGGGGTGGCCTCAGGTACTAGGATTGGGAGGGAATTTTTACTGCTGACAGGTGGACAATACTAGATACAATCCTAGGAACACAAGACAAAACTGATTGTGTCATGTAGGGGTTAGACTCCATGTGGTCCTTAAGATGGGACCTTTAGTTCAGGTCCAAATCTTGTTTGGAAACAAAACTTAATAAGTGACCAAACTCTATGGCTGTGTCTGCACAGAGGAAAAGAAATGTTCCCACCCCATTCCTGCACTGTCCTGTTTAGATGACAAACAGGGCCAAAACGGGTGAAATGTGGGTTCAATCTGCTCTCCATGGTGATGCTCTGGAGTAAAAAGAGTCCCTGTTTGCTCTGCATCTGGGTGGAAACTCTGGAAAATACCCTGAGTGTGTGGAGTGCCATTGACTTCTTCCTGCCCCAAAATTCCAACACTTTCAGGTTATCCCAGCAATATAATCAGTACAGCACACTAACACTCAATAGGATGGCTGTTGACCCCATGAGCCATAGGAAAAGAGGGAGAGAGGTCTCCTGGGAAGTGTGCAGACAGTGTAGATAGTGCTGCTCCTTATTGACCCATTATGGGTGCCAGTTGTGCAGACAGCTTGTCCTCCCCACTGATCCGGAAGCTGCAATGCTGAGTACGGACACAGCCTATCTGTTGATCTAACCTACCTCACTAATCTGTTGTGACAATCAGAGGAAGAAAGGAATTAAAGGAAGAAAAAGTCCCATTCAGGAAACAGGTGGCATATAAAATAAATGTAATAAAATAAATAAATATATAAAGAGTCTCTACGTTCTGTGGAGAAAGAATGTGATTGGGTCTGGAAAAGGAGTATTTCCAAGCTCAGGAGAAAATGATTTAATCAGCTGTTATGCTGAGAACTTTTCCTAAGAAACTAGAGAAAAGCCAATGGTAGGTAGGTAGGATGGATCAATGAAGTAATTCGAGATATATATGCTGGAATTCCACATCCCCCCCTTCTAATCTAACATTTGCATCAAGGGATCCAATATTAAAGATGAATATGTGAAACCAAGCCAGGTAACATTACAACTGCCAAGTAGTCACCACCATGTGTCCAATGTTAGTGACTACAGGTGCTTCATCTGCTAATGTTTATTTGGAAATATGCCTGCTTGTCTGTCTAGCTATCTATCCCCCATTTCTATGTGGCTAAACAAAATAAACTAACTTCTGTCTTAGAGATAGGAATAGTAGTTTAAAAAAAAGTACCACTATGTAATGCAAAAAGCTTTTAAAAAATCGTTTTTAATTTGCATTTTAATTCTGTTAATTCCAACCAGCATTTGATTTTAGTTTGCCTTATGGCATTAAACACTTTACTGGAATGTATTGGCATACCGTTGGGAACATCTTTCTTTCTCTGCCTACTTTGTATCCTGTATACCACAAATCCTTCAACTTCTGAGATATTTCTCAAGGGGCCACAACCCATGATGTCACCCATTTGTTCATCCAGAGTGAGCAGGAGTCCATGTCGTGACTTCAATGCATCAGGTATGGAATTCTGCTTGGTTTTGTTTGGAACTTTCAGATGGACAGCACAGTGATTGTGGATGTACTCTGCAGGCTGCAATGATTCGTTCTGCTTAGATCAGAGTTGGAAACTATGTCAATAGTTATATTTTGAAATAAGGAAGTTGCAAAAGGTGAAAATGATTATTGAAAGATCCAAGATTAGATTGTTGCTGTTTGCTGGAGTTGGATGTTAGGGTGTGCATGTCTTATGTTACCATCAGGTTGAGGGTGTGGCTGGCACACGTATGGTATGGTAGCAAACAGAAAGGGTATTTAGTTACTGCTGATTCTTCTCTTCCTCCTCACCTTTTTCCAAGATCTCAGAAACAAGCACAAAATTAATCTTATTCTATTCTTTGTCATTTTAACCGAAGTCTCCTGCATCCAAAATGCTTTTTGGGTCCGAAATGCCCTTACTGCTTTGAGCCGTTGTCAGTACTGTACTAGGGTATGTGACTCTGTTGTGAATTTGGAACTGAGCATACACTTGATGGCATCCCAAGGATGTCATGGCTGAGATCCTGTTGTTTCATCCCAAAAAGAGTATACCCATTTAACCACTTGTTAAATGGTAACAGACACAGATCTAATTGCTTCAATTGCTTTATTCATATCATTACTAACAATACAATCCATGTGTGTGGCATGACATACCTTAAGATGCTTACTAGTGAACACTATAAACCAATGCTTAGGAATAGTCTAATTGATTCAGTGGTCTGTTATACCCAGAAAACTCCTTGTGCCCTTGGCCTAGCAATGTCTAGTGGTTGATGTGTATAACAGAGCACCCATCCACTCCATTAATTTTTTTGTGCATGCTGGCCATGGTGTGTTCAGATCTGTTTTCACACGCTTGAAAGAGATGAGTGATATGTTTCTTGGAGCAAGATATCAAACTCTTTCACAAAAGATTTTTTTCACACAAGCTGAAAAGGCAGGCATGTACAGTATAACAATTCTTTGTCAATCCTAACAGCCACTCTAATGTTAGACTTTCCATATTTCTCTGCTGCTTGTCTAGCGGGGCATTGTCATTCTATAAATATTCACAGCCTCTTACTGTATATTTTCCCTCTCCTCCAAGACATCCAGGAACTCTTTTAATTTTTCAGGATTTGAAAAAGGATGGGAGAGGGAAAATGAGGGAAGGAAGGAGGAAAGGTGCTTCACATTCACAAAGTGTTCAGAACACCTAACACATTATT
>NC_056522.1:273228784-273230117 GCF_019175285.1 Sceloporus undulatus
TGATGTAGAATCATAGACTCATAGTTGGAAGAGACCACAAGGGTCATCCTGTCTAACCCCCTGCCATGCAGGAACATACAATCAAAGCATTCCCAAGAGATGGCCATCCAACCTCTATTTGAAAACCTCCAAAGAAAGAGACCCCACCACACTCCAAACCAGTATATTCCACTGCTAAACAGCTCACATCATCAAGAAGTTCTTTCTAATATTTAGGTGGAATCTAAATGTCCTTGAGTTATTCTTATATTTCAGTGTTCCTTTAGATTAAATGTAAAGCTTCTTGCTGAGTTATTAAGTTTTGGAACTCAGTGGCAATAGCTGCACTTTACAAAAAAGTTTTTCTCATTCTGGACTATAAAACAGCTTTCCTTCCTTCCATTTTTGTTTCTTTTTTCTTGTGCCTACCCACTGTCCAACTACCATGCACCATGCACTAAAAACTCTTCTGAAGATGGCAAAGGAGGCATTGAGGTAGGTGGAGGTGATATAACAAACCTAAACACAAAACCACCATATTGTTCCATGAGAAATGCTATCAAAATAATACTAAGTTTTGTTAGAAGAAAAGACACTTTATATTCTGGAAAACTTTTTAAATAAAAGTAATTTAAGGTAATATTAACAAATTAATTCTGATCTATGGCTATCATCTCAGAAACATCTATTCAGTGCATTTTCATCTGATACTTCCTCTAAGGAAGTCGTGTCTTTCTCTACCCTTCTGATCTTCTTTCTTCTCCGGTTAATTTTTTGTCCCTGCAAGGTAAATTGGGCTGAGGGAGAAAGACTGGGTCAAAGTAATCTAATGAAGTTCATGTTTGAGTGTATATTTGAATGAGCTTCTTTCTAATCCTGGCCATAAGAAAAGAATTAGCAATCTTGTACTGATTTAGGCAATGAACTGTTCACTGCAAGATCTGTGAACCTATCAAACATTTATTTATAGACAGAAAGAGGTGAGATGGTGCCGTACTTTGCTCTGATCAGGCATTCACCCTAACAGACCAATTCAATGTGATAGATGCTTCTCTTTCTTGCAGTAAGTGCCATATGTCTCCATGACAAATTACACTTTTCAAGCAACACAGTTTCATCTGATGAAAGCCACAGTTTTAGGCATAAAGAAAGAGCAATTTGATTGTCTTTTTCATTCTCCCTTGCCCCAAGATATTTCATGATAACTAGTGAATGCAATTAGTCAGCCCTCACCATGGTGATAGGTAATCTTTAGCCAAACAGCCAAGCACTCTGGATCATGGTTAGATAGCAGCCATGGATTCTATCTATCTATCTATCTATCTATCTATCTATCTATCTATCTATCTATCTA
>NC_056522.1:273230127-273242332 GCF_019175285.1 Sceloporus undulatus
AGCAAACCTTGATTTTGGCCACCCAGCTCTTTCAGGTCCGTAAGTTTCTGTGTGATTTCATAGACTCAAAAATACTTCTTGAGTTCCCTGCAACTATAAATGGCTTCAAATTGCTTCATCAGGTGCAATCCTAAACAAGCCAAACACAATTTGTCTTATGCCTGAGCAAGTGTATATAGGTTTGTGTTGTTAACAGTCTCTGCATATACAACTGGGGACTGTGATATTCACACTGGTCTACAATGTTAGCTCAATTTGTCTCTCAAAAGTCCTACATAGTAGTGGAAAGCCAGCCTGGGATTTCGTCCCACATGTGCTTGCATTCCACCTTATTCTTGTGGCAAAGCCATACACATCTATTATTCTGTCCTTGTGGAGCTAGAAGGGACCACAACGCCCATCTATTCCAGCCCCTGCCATATATAACTACAGCACTCCTAAAAGATGACCATTTGACATCTGTTTTGTTGTTAGCTGCCCTTGAGTCAGCTCTGACTCATGTTCACCCTATGGATCATACTTCGCCAAGAATTCCTATCTTCCACTGCCTTGCCCAGATCCTGCAAGCCCTTGTGCATAACCCCCCGATCAAGTCTATCCATCTAGTTTGTGGCCTTCCCCTCTTTCTTCTCCATCCCCAAGCAAGCCCAAACTTCCCTATTAACTGTTTCAATTCCAGAATGTCTTCTGCTAATATTATAGTGTTGTCTGCATATCTTAGATTGCTGATGTCCCCTCCTCCTATCTTAATTCTTCCTTTTTCTGATTCTAATTCTAATTCTGCTTTTCTTATGATGTCTTCATCATATAAGTTAAAGGGTGATAGGATGCAGCCTTGCCTGACCCCTTTGCCTATTGGGAACCACTCTGTTTTTCCAAATTCTGTTCTGACAGTAGCCTCTTGTTCTTGGTACAGATTTCTCATCAGGACTATCAGATGTAGTGGCACCCCCATATCTTTGAATGCATTCCATAGCTTTTTGTGATCTATACAATCAAATGCTTTGCTATAGTTATGAAACACATGCTGATTCGTTTTTGAAATTCTTTGGTGCTCTCCATTAGCAATCATATGATTGCAATGTGGTCCCTAGTGCCCCTTCCTTTTCTGAATCCTGTTTGCACCTCTGGAATTTCTCTCTCCATGTATGGTTGGAGTCTATGCTGCAGAATTTTGAGATTACTTTGTTTGCATCTGAGGCCCAGTACACATGGGCCGTTTGTGACACCTCCGTCATACGCTAGGGTTGCCTGGAGCGGAGCACCCACATGCCCCGCAACCCTAGCATGTGACAGGCGTAACAATAGTGGCGCCCTGTAAACCTGGGCACCACCATTGTTATGTAAGCACTGCATGGCGTCCACACGGTGCCACGCAGCGCTTACATAACCAGTGCGCCGATGCCGCACTAGTTACACTGCCACTGCAGAGTAAAAAGAACCCGCTTTTTGCAGGTTCTTTTTCCTCCACAGGGAAGCCATGCGGTTTGGTGGCTGCGGCTTCCCTGCGGAGGAAAAACAGGTGCTGGCAGGCTGCTCTTTTGGGGTGGTGTGTACCGTGCCTGAGATTAGTGCTGTTGCCCTATAGTTCCTGCAGTTTTTTTCCCTCCTTTCTTGTAGATTAGTATCTATATCAAGCATTTCCATTCTGTTGGCCACCACTTTGTTTTCCATATTTGTTGGCATATTTCAGTTAGCACTAAAGTTGCATCTGTCCATGGGCATTGTAGCAGTTCAATTGTGATATCATCTGTTCCTGGTGATTTATTTTTTCCCATTTCTTTTAATGCAGATTCCATTTCATTTCTTAGAATGTCCAACCTTCAAAGATGAAGAATCCACCCCCTCCCTTGAAGCAGTCTGTTCCACTGTTGAACACCTATTACAATAAAGAAGCTTATACTAATGTTTAAGCATATAGTCTTTTCTTGTAATTTGCATCCATTGATTTATGTTCTCATTTTTGCAGCAGCAAAAAACAAACTTGCTCCAGCTTCTATATGATCTCCCTTTCAATATATGATGGTGACTATCATGCACCTTTTGACCTTCTCTTCTCTTTTTTTAATTGAAAAAGAGATAAATAAAATACCAAACACATTTCACATACAAATATACAAATAAAACACATAACCACTGCATATAACTGCCAACGATTATTCAACCTCTCATTCTGACTATGTACAAACCTTTTCTTCTCCAAGCTAAACATACTCAGCTCTTTTGGTTGTTTCTCATATGACTCAGTTCCAAAACACACTGCAGAAATAATCCAGTTTGAGACCTCTTTAACTACCCTGGCTCAATGTTACAGAACTCTGGGAACTGTAGTTTTCTGAGTCTCTTAGCCTTCCCTATCAGAGAACTTTGGTGCCACAATAAGCTACAATTCCCAGGATGCCCTAGCATTGCGCCAGTGGAGTTAAAGCTATCTCAAACTGGATTATTTCTGCAGCGTGTTTGGACCTCAGTTCCCAGACCTCATCTTCATATGACCATAGTCAAGATCTGTGCCTCCTCTGTCTCATCCTGTTACTCTGGTTGTGAGAATTTGTCTGTATAGAGCACTCATAGAGCACAAGAGACTTATCTTATTGGTCAGCTCATCCATCTAGAGCTGCATTGTTTGTACCAGCTGGCAGGATTAGTCAGTGTTTCAGAATGGAGTTTTTCCCAACCCTGCCTGGACATGCCAAAAGTTAATTTGGAAAATTTAAAATGCAAAAGGCATGTGTTTTACCACTGTGTTGCCACCTTACATGAAGTCTTACCTGTTATTCAGATAGGCAACAGGCTAAAAATTCTAGTGCTCCTCTAGGATCCATGTTTCTCTCATTTGAATGTGGCTACAGAATATCTCTGAGAACCAGCATAGTGGTTTGAGGATTGGACTTGGACACTGGAAGACCAGGATTCAAATCCCGACACAGGCATGGAAATTGACTGGGTGGCTTTGGTCAAGTCATACTCTATCAGACTCAGAAAGCAAGGGCAAAACCCCTCTGAATCTCTTGCCAGAAAACCCCATGATAGGTTTGTTTTAAGGTCGCCATAAGTCAGAAATAACTTGGAACAACCAAACCAGCATTATCTATAGCTCCATTTCCCTGTAATCCTAGCTCGCAATAAAAAGCCTTCAACCTTTTTTATGAAAAGCTCTTTAGCAAGCATGGCTTTCACACCATTTTTCTCAGTGCAGAGGGCAAAAATCCAAGTGGAAGTAGGTCTAGACACATAAATACTTGGCAAAAGGAGGAGTTTGGAAAAAGGAGGCCAATAAAATATGTGGATGGCAAGAGACCTCTGGAGTGTTGGCCTCTAAGTGCAGCTTTTGACAGCAGCTAGTGGGTAATAGATGGGCTGGAGGTAGCCAGGACTGCACAACCGCACATGGGTAATCAAGGATGACACACTCCCAGTGAGCCAAGCGCCTACACACAGCTTTAGGGCCGTTGCCACTTTGTAAGGAAAACAGGAGGCGTCTGCGGCTCCCATTGGTTTCAGCGAGATTTGTAGTTGCTCTAAAAGTCAGGCAAACCGGGTATGTAGCTGTATCTACTGGTTAGAAAGCTTTCTAGGCAGCTAGATTAATGAGTCTTGAAAAGAGCTTTTCAAAGAGTGCAAATTAAAGTCGAACTAAAAGAAACCATGGGAGCAACACAAAGGCCAGGCATTTACAAACACAGCAATATCCGCCCACAGATTTCCTGAGGCAGCATGCTTGTACTCCATTCAATGCACCAGAGTTCTGGGGGCCATTTTCCTCCAACCCTGTGGCAAATTGCAGGCCTGTTGTTCACACAGAACGATGCCCAGAGTTTTATGGTTGGGGCACAAAGCATTTTCGCTACATTTTTCCCCTTTCCTTTTTAATCTTTCAGCTTTGTGGGGGCTGAATTATTATTAATAGATGAAATAAGAAGTGAGCTAAGAAAAGCCACTTTTAACCAACTGGCAATTTTGTTCTGGTCTGAATCTCCAGCTCTAACAGGCGCCTAGAATTGCCATCTATGAAGGACAGTTTGTTTTGCAGTGGGAATGTTTCCATTTCCATTTATGTATAAATGAGAAACAGGGGAAAAGAAAGCTTTTTTAAAAAATAATTATTCTCTGAACAACACTTGCCAAGAAAACCCCAGGACAGTTTCGTCTTAGGGTCGCCATAAGTTGAAAATGACTTGAAGGAACACAATAACAGAACAAGGGAGTAATAAATGCTCCACATCTTTAATTGTCATTTATCATGAACATCCCATCAGACCAATATCACTCGATGTTATGTAACTCTTCATTGATTTGGAACCTAATGTATGGGTTTAGGCAGTTTTTTCAGTGATTGTTAGGGTATATACAACAGGAGTTTAAGAGTGTATGTCATAGACACAGAGAGAATGAGAGAATATTGTGCTGCTGCTGTGACTTTTGCTGTCACAGTTTTTAATTCAAAATAACCTTTATTTTAGTATCTTGGTTAAAGGTTGGTCTGGAAAACAATCTCAATGTTCCACAACATGTTCTTTCACAGTGGCATTAATACTTGCATGGGCCTTACTATTGACCTTTGTAACATATCCCCAGAGGAGATTCTTGACAATTTGGTGGATGCTGACAATATAGAATAAATCATTTCCCTTTCCCCCACAGTTTGGTATTTAGGCTCCATATATTAAACTCACTGTGTGAGTTCAGCACCATATTTCTGGGCTATGCTAAGTTTATAATGTGAAGTGGGTCCTTGGTATCCACTGGGGTTTGGTTCCAAGCCTTCTCCCGTAGATACCAAAGTTTGTGGATCCTCAAGTTCTATTAAATACAATGGCATAACAAATGGGTGTATATAAAATTGTAAAATCAAGGTTTGCTTTTGGGAATTTATATTTTTAAAAAATATTTTCAAGCCATGGATAGTTGAATCCATGGATAAGGAATCCGTGGATAAGGCGGGCTGACTGTAACATACTTTTTCATTAGTAAATGTTGCCCAGAGGGTGAGATGGGGCAAGCCACAGTCATTGGGAGTGGAGCCATGCAATAATTACACGTGGTATTTTAGTATATGTGCTGCCGAAGCAAGCACAATCACATGTGGTGCTAACTAGATCTTATCTAAATCCTCTTGGGAGTTTATCACTCTAGTGATATCCCATGGAAAAATGGGAGATACACACAACATAACACGAAGATAACCCAGAAATGCCCAAAGTCGCCCAAAGTTTACGTAAAATAACACAAAGTTAATCCACAGTTAAAGAGGAACAAACTAGCAGCTTTTTAAATTCGGAACAAATCTAATTTTAAAAGCTGCTGGTTTCCTCCGCTTTAACTGCGGATCAATTTTGCATTATTTTTTTTTAGCATAAATTAGTGTGATAAACTTTCCGAATTTACAAGTTCTGTTTAAATTTGAATTTAACTTAACTCTTGTTTAACACCCATTTTCTCATGGGATCTTGCTAGTGTGATAAGGCTATTGGTTATTCTCCAGCTGGCACAGAATGATGAACAAATTCTTAAATGATGAATCTATATGTAGGTATAATCCACTGATTCCTGTAACCCCTAGCTGAGACTTAATATGGATTCAGACCTTTTTATCTTCATTTCCATCTTCCTGTCCTTAATAAATTGAAGCAATGCATTCCAGTGGGCCCTTGGTATCTGCTGGGTTTGGTCCCAGGATCTCCCACCCATGGATATCAAAATTCATGGATGCTCAAGTTCCATTAAATACAATGACATAAAAGTGGCATACAATGGCATATTTATATAATATGGCAAAATCAAGGTTTGCTCTTTGGAATTGATATATTTTAAAAATATTTTGAAGCTATGGATGGTTGAATCTGTGGATAGAGAATCCATGGATATGGAGGGCTGACTGTACAATGAGGTGAAATGAAGAATAATTCCTAATCTTAGCTCAAAGGGGTTGGCTACTATGACTCTTGGCTCTGTGTTGGAGAGGGAGAAGGTGTATAGTTTTTACCACTCTGAACTCCAGGAATTGATCCATTCCTTGAATGATGAGTTTGGTCTCAGCAGTCATTCAGCCTTTGAATAAAAAGTGTTTTGATTATAAAGGGAGGATTGGGTGAAAATGGGGTGTTTAAAGCAACAATAACAACACAATGGCTGGCATCTTGATGATATACATGGGAATAAATTGTGCTATACAAGCGGAATCATTGGTTTGAATAATGCATGATGGTCATATCCAGCTGATAGCGCCATATGCAGAGTTGTACATGTTGGACCATTAGACGTGGTAGCACATTAAAATACACAGAGTAGGGTATGCATTTATGTTGCTTTTGCAGATTGCAATTACACAATGGGTTGTCAACTATGTGCACTGACAATTGAACCACACATATTGTGCTATGCTGGTATTCAGTGCATAACATAACTCCACTGGTGGATATTTGCTCTATGCTGAATCAGTGTAGGATCTCAGACAATATGCCCTTCACCACCTCGTCACAGGATGAACGAATGGCCCTTCATTCCTTACCAGGATTCCTGGTGAAAATTTCAATCACACAAAACAGTTTTTCAGATAAATGAACAATTGTTTTTTACTGACGGAAGTACATGTACAAAACTGAAAATAGGAAGATGGCGGGTGATGTGTGCACACCCAAAAACAGTCCTGATTTATTAGACACTAGGGATGCATTTGACTTAATCTCAATATGTTTTATCAAATTTTATTTATCAGTTATATCGCCTCTTAATTTTAACATTTTCAGGGCAATAGCCAATAAAAAATCAATTTAAAAAATAAGAGATTTTAACATGTTGAAATAAGTATTAGAGCATTCAACTCATCTCTAAAGCAGGGCAAATTCATGCAAAATAGTCTTGAAATGCTGGGCCCGAACAGAGAGTCCAAAATAAAGCTGCTTCGGGTCACTTTGGAAGTATGCTGATTAAATGACACATGCATCTTAAGAAACCAGAAGCTGTGCCAAAGCTATGCTCCAGTACTTAGGACTGGAGCATGACTTTGGTGTGGCTTCTGGCCTCTTAGGACACATGCATCATCTAAACAGCATACCTCCAAAGTGACCCGAAGCAGCTTTACTTTGGACTGTCTGTTCAGGACCATTGTTACAGAGTAGTGAAATGCTGTGGACAGATAATTTAAATTGGCTTTTTAGCCAAATTTGACCTCTAGTCTTTCCAGAAAGTTCAAATATTTTGTGTGTTTTTCACCACCACCACCATTCCTCAGTTCCAAACTCATTCAGCTCACTTCAATGTTAAGAAAGTATTATGCCTCTTTGAATGACAGTGGAAATTTGGATGATTTTTATTTAAGAATTTGTCTTGCCTCCTAAAAGAATTTGGAGCAACTTGTAGACGTTAGTGGCCAAAGATGAGAAGAGAACATGAAACCAATCAGGTAGTGACACACTTAGGAGGATCTGGCATGGACATTCAGTATCATCCACTCACATATCTGTAAAAATCTAATTACATCTCTCAAAATTTGGAAGTACTCGCCAACATCCTAGATTGGCTGCTTAGACCTGCACAATGAAGTAATGTCACTTGATTTGACCCCTCTCAGCCACCAGATCCTTTAAAGGACATCTGTTCAGCTTTTGATCAGGTCACAAGGAGATGACATTTCCACTGCCCTCCCACCAGTGAGTGAGGCTGCAACAAGTGTCTTGCTTTGAATTGTCACATCTTCATTTGCTTGTGGGAGGTGAGTTGGGAAATATCCTCTATGCACTGAGATCAGAGGCTGAACAAACTTTCTTTGTCCAGTCCACTGGCTGGCTCTTAAGGTGGGCTGGGGTGGCATTTACATATCTTAAATGTAAGATTACATAGTCTTACTGAATACAGATCAGTTGTGTGTGTTTGTAGCCTGAAACCATTTCCAACTTATGGTAACTCTAAAGCGACCCTATCATGGGGTATGCTTATCAAGGTTTGTTCAACGGGGTTTGATGCAATCTGCCAAAGGTCACCCAGTGGATTTCCATGGCCAAGTGAAGATTCAAACCCTGGTCTCCAGAGCCCTACACTATACTGGCTCTCATGGATGAGTTACCAATCCATAACTCTAGGTTACAAATCCATAACTACAATACTGAATACCAGCCATTAGTTCTTGAGCATAGGCAGAAAACATGAAGCTTGTGTCTTTTTGCCCTTGTGCTAGCCCATTCTTCACTTCTGCTGCATTACTGCTGTCATTGTTCTTGAGTAATAGGATAATCTACTTAAACTCATTTAAGTTTCACAGGCCATTGGGTACAGCACACTTAATAAGGCATCTGTGAGCTTTTCATGTCAAATCAACTGTTCGCAATCCTTCTTTGGTCGACTACAATAAAGAAGAAAGGGGACTTACTAATGCATTTTACAACACAGTTGTTGCTAAAAGCATTTGATTCTTGTCAGCAAGTATTGTTTAATAGCAGTCAATCTTTTTTCTAGGTTAATTAAAGTAATAAGCAAGTTACGCATCTTGGCTGACAAAAAGTGCTAATCTCACAATAATTCCCAGTAGGAGGAGAAGCTATCATCACTTGTCAAGAAATGAGTACCCAGACTGTTGGGGGGCAAATTAGCTTACTTGCTAATTAGCTTACTTGCTGTTCACCGCTATGATCCTTGGAATAGCGGTATATAAATAAAACAATTATTATTATTATTATTATTATTACCTACCATGTCATTTCAAGGTACTGTCAAACCTTGTTAAATTCAAGCTGTAGACTTGCATTTGGGTTTTGTTCACAGTGCTAGAATAGCTGTTCAGATATCCTAAGAACATAACAGAAGAAAGAAAGGCTAAGTGAGAACTCCCAATTTTAGGTAGTAAACAGAACTATACTAATATTACTCTCACACTGTTCTTTGCAGATTGTTTTCTTTGAGATGGACCTTGCCCTTGTTATTATTGTTGCTATTGAGTGCCTTCAAGAAGTTACCAACTTATGGTGACTCTAAGGTGACCCTATCATGGGGTTTTCTGGTTCTGAGAGTATATGACTCACCCAAGATTACCCAGTGGGTTTTCATGGCTGAGTACGGAACCAAACCATGATCTCCAGAGTCGTAGTTCAATGCTCAAACCACTACACTACACCATGCTGGTCCTGGGTCTTGCCCTCACCCTGTGGTTACTAACCATACACTCTCCAGATGTAACTGCTCAGGGACGTAGCCAAGGGGGGGGGGTTTCTTGGGGTCCGGACCCCCCCTTCCATTAGAAAAACGAATGGTGTGTGCTGCTGCACCGCCACACCCAAGCCCCATTATAATGGCGGCACTTAATCTGGACCCAACCTTCCTAACATCCTAGCTACGTCCCTGAACTGCTCATCCCCCTGCTCTCAGAAATGGCAGTGTGGGGGTGTGCTATCTATTTACAGGGGTAGGTTTTGGAAAGAATTTTGCTCAATGCATAGTTGGAACAGAAGTCCTATTTCCACAACAACCAAAAAAAGTGAGTTGTGATGGTATACGTCCAACTTATGGTATACGTGCAACTTATGGCACCATAATTCACAAAGAACTTTTCCCCACTGGGCCTATGTGCTTCCATCCCAAAAATGGTTAAAGTGATGGCATCCCAGAATAGAAAGCTTATCACACACAAGAGCACAAGGAGTTAAAGGCACATTACTTAAGGTCAGATTTGAATTTGGGTATCAAATGGCACCATTGCTCACTTAGAAATACTTTTTCTGTGCATGCTCCAAACTGTCATTTCCACAAGGCCCCGCCCCCACATGCCCCAGGGAGGGAGGGGAAACCGGGGGTGGGATCCTCTTTGCCCCCGAAGCTGTGTCAGAGGGAGGCAGGATGAAGCTTCCCTTTGCAAACTCTGTAAAACTACAAACACACACACCAGAGAGAGAGAGAGAGAGAAAGGAGGGGGCTGGGTCCATAAGCCTGTCTGATTCCCCAGAGGGCTGATACTCCCCAATGCTCTCCTTTTCCAGGGCACGTCCTCCATTTCTCCCTCCTGTCCAGGAGGAATCATCCTCTCTCTGCCTTCTCCCACCAACTGATTAGAGGCTGCCAAGAGGAGGAAAGCAGTTAGGCAAGGGAAATGTGTGTGTATCCCTTTAAGAAGACAGCATTCTCCCTCTTTGGCAGAGCAAGGCACTTTAGAAAATCTTGAAACCAAACGCATTGGAGGCTTGCATTTTCAGACGGCTGGCATTACGCAAAGAGAGTGAATTCGCAATCAAAATGGACATGCAAATATGATAGTTTTACGAATTTGCTCATTTCTTGATTCACCTTACATTCTCCCTGGATTCTGTCCTGATTGCGTGCAGCGTCATGTAGAAAGCAGCTGCGAACTTCTCTCTAATGCTCTGGATGAACCTGCATTGCCCCCACTTTAACCTTCAATTTTCCCTGTGTTAAAAAGTCCAAACAGAATGCCAGCTATATATTCTAAGACTGGAGGATAAGTTAAGAAGAAAACCAAAGAATGATTTGTTGCAATAAAGAGTTAAGAAGTTAATAGTTGTTGTTGCTGCTGCTATGTGCCTCCCAGTCATTTTTTAACTTATGGTGACCCCAAGGTGAAAACCCTAACATAGGGTTTTCTTGGCAAACTTCTTCAGGCAGGGGTTTGCCATCTCTATCCACTGAGGCTAGGTGCTTTATCATACTAGGGGGGCAAACAGGATTTAAGCAAGAGTTAAACAAGAGTCAAACAGGAAATGCCTGATGTTTATCACAATATTTCCTGTTTAACTCTTGTTTTACTCTTGTTTAAATCCTGTTTGCCCCCTAGTGTGATAAAACAGTAAGAGAGTGTGACTTGCCCAAGGTCACCCAGTTTGATCCAAGGTATGGGAATTCTTTATGTTGGAGAGGCTATCACTCCATCAAGGGGCAAGCTAGACTTAATGGCTTACAAGGCCATTCAAGGGAACAATTCTCTTCTCTTTTTGCATCCTGTTCATTTGGAGGATGCAACTAGAATTTTTGCATTTAAATCCACTGGTGTTTGAATCTCCCCTTAAACTGGCTTTTCGTAAATACATACAAAATGTAATAGAACGACATGGATCAGCATTTTGTCCTTTAAGAGCCATGACCTTTTATAGAAATACTGTCCTAATGATAAGTTTGGTATTTTGGGAACAGATGAGATTTATTGGTCCTGTGCATATTTTTAGTGTTTCATATCCATCAGGGAGGGCCATCATTATTCATGTAGCTGAATCAGCAGAATGCACCTGCATTCTTATCCTGCCAGAGCAATCACATTATTGAAGTCATTAATGTCCATTCATTCCCTTTGTATTGATGCTGGCACGCTTTCACCAGAGAAACATTAAGATTATATTCCTGCGTACACTTTCCTGGGAGTCAATCCCATTGAACTCTGTTAGACTCCTGAGTATACAGTAGATGCATAGGACTGACGCAGTGAAAAGCAAAATTTTGAGTCAGGTCATTTGATCCAATATGATATCCTTTTCCATATCAAACACTAGCCTTCACATGTAGAAAGAAAAATTAAAGCACAAGCAGAATACTGGAGGGATTTTAATGCTCTTTTGGAATATGTCTTGAATTATGCACTTTTTGTTCTTTCTCATTTGTGCTGTGTGTTATTGTGATATGTACACACAAACACTGACTATTAAAGTATGAACAAAGCTGCAGAGCTTTAAAAAATTGGACCATGACTCCCAGAATCCCCAAGCCAGCATGGGCAATGGCCATGCTCCTTGGAGGATTCATAGGATCATAGCGTCGGAAAGAACCCCAAAGTAATTCAAGACTACAGCAACACCTTTCCCATGCAAGAATCCACAGCTAAAACAACTCTAACAGATGGCCATCAAATCTCTCTTTAAAATCTGGCTGCCCCCAAGCTTTGGAATTCCCTTTCCAGAGAAGTTAGATTGGCACCCTTCCCACTTTCTTTTAGCCGAAAAGCAAAGACTTTACTGTTCTGACAGGCATTTGATCAGTGATGATATAAGGCTTATCTTACACAATGCACTGGATATTGCTAATTGTGTGTGTGTGTTTGTGTGTGTGTGTGTATTAATATATGTTTTAACCTGATTTTAATTTTTTTGATGGTTTAATTGCAGATTTTCAACAATGTTTTTTAATCACTGTAAGCCCTTTTGAGTCCCAATCTGGAAAAAAAGTGGAATAATAATAATAATAATAATAATAATAATAATAATAATAATAATAA
>NC_056522.1:273245332-273251076 GCF_019175285.1 Sceloporus undulatus
CATCCATTCCCAACCCCTGCCATGCAGGAACTCTCAGTCAAAGCATCCCCAACAGATGGCCATCCAAGCCTCTGTTTAAAGGCCTCCAAGGAAGAAGACTCCACTACACTCCGAGGGAGTGTGTTCCATTGTCTAACAGCCCTTACTGTCAGGAAGTACCTCCTAATGTTAATGTGGAATCTCTCTTCCTGGAGCTTGCATCCATTATGCTAAGTCCTGTTCTCTGGAGCAGCAGAAAACAAGCTTGCTCCCACCTCAATATGACATCCCTTCAAATATTTAAACAAGGCTATGATATCACCTCTTAATCTTCTCTTCTCCATGCTAAACATACCCAGTTCCCTAAGTTGTTCTTCGTAGGGCATGGATCCTGGACCCTTCACCATTTTGGTCACCCTCCTTTGGACACGCTCCAGTTTCTCAACATCTTTTCTTAATTGTGCTACCCAGAAGTGGACACAGTATTCTAGATGAGGCCTGACCAAAGCATAATGCAGTGGCACTAATACTTCCCTTGATCTAGACAGTATACTTCTATTGATGCAGCCTAAAATTGCATTGGCCTTTTTAGCTGCCGCATCACACTGTTGACTCATATTCAACTTGTGCTTTTCTTGGACTCCTAGATCCCTTTCACATGTCATCTTCTTTAGACAGGTGTCCCCCATCCTATGTCTGTGCATTTCATTTTTCTGCCCTAAGTGCAGTACCTTACATTTCTTCGTGTTGAATTTCATTCTATTAGCTTTGGCCCAGCTTTGCGGTTTATTCAGGTCATTTTGAATTTTGATCGTGTCCTCAGAAGTGTTAGCTATTCCTCCTAATTTGGTGTCAAATTATTCTAACAGATCAAATTCTCAGCCAATGTTTTATTCATCACTCCTAACCGCAGAACTGATTTATCTGAATTTGGCAGGTTCTTATCCTTCTCACTTCAATATGTATTGAAATATTTATAGATCACCTTTTGGTTTTAAGCCCCTCTAGATGGTGTACAGAACAAATATTAAAACAATTTCACCACCAACATAGATTAAGGACTAACCAATAAAGCCTCAGGGGAAAAAGTGAACCCAGCTACTGACCTTATTTAAAGTCTCCAAACACTGAGCAGAACTATAAATATTTTTACTGGAAACTGAGCAATGAAAAATCTGACCTAGGCTCCACTATCAAAAGCAGTATGTCTGTATATACATTGCTGGGAAGTATGAGATAGAAGGTGCAGTTGCACTTATGTCCTGTTGGTGGGCTTCTCAAAGGCAATGGATTGACCACGCTGTAGATAGGTCTTTGGGCTGATCCAATGAATATCTGCTTAGGTTCTCCTGTAGTCCTTCAATCAGGATGTTATCACAGAAAAGTCTCTGTTCCATGGTACAACCAATCTAGCCTCTTTCAGTGATAGGATGTATAAATGGGCTTCTGAATGAAGATCCCAAATTCAGATCAGGTTCATAAAAATGGGGAGGTCTTTCATATAACCTGCCTGGGTAGGTTTCTGGATAAGAACCAGCAGCTTCTACAATGAATTAGAAGATAGTTCATGTGATGTACCAACCAGTGACATAGTCATGTTAGGCTGTAATATCAGTATGCAAAGCACCTTTGAGAGTAGTTGTGTAGAATATTGATGTACCAATGTAATGTGGTCTATAAAGTGCACACAATCTTCTGGAACATTTTTCTTCAGCTGTATTTTCAGAACATTCTTCCAGAGGACTCCTGTCCTATTACTTGCACAAAAGTGTGTAAGGAGGTTAATAATACTCGTGCAATGAATGTAAAAACATATAACAAGTTTTATGTAGGGGAAGAGATACACTTGTGTAGGTAAACAACACATTCCCAGCCAAGGAATGAATATCAGTAGCAACTACTTTTTTTTACATACTTAAAGATCATTGCATACTTAAAGATCATGCAAACCTTGTTTCCTGTCACTTAATTCTGTGATTTTTTTTAATGTCTTGTTTTGTAACTTTGAAACTATTTTTAAAAATTTACTTTTTGAATTTTTAAAACTCATTTGAGTGTTATTTCGTTCTTTTAATTATATTTTTATTGTGATTATTTTTTGTATGCTGACCTGATCGGCTTCAAGAAGGCAGCATGAAAATACTTGGAATTACTGGCTTGCCTGAATCCACCCAGGCTAGGAATGATTCTCTCTCTCATTACGGTGAAAAGTGCAGAGCGAACACCCTTTCGTTTTAAGATCTCTGCCACAAGAGAGCAGTGTTGGGGAGTCAGTGCATTTTGCACAGACTTCACAGATTTAAATGTTTATCCAAAGATTTTTCAAAACTCAAAATGTTTAATTTAATACTGTATAATGTGTTTTGGAAGATGAATGGAATGAGAAATAAAGTTGTACAGTTGGATGGTTTCAAATGACTTTAAACAATTTCATGGAAGGCAAGGCTATAAACTGGCTACTAGTGATGATGGCTATGTATATTACCAGAGGCCGTATGCCTTTGAATACCAGTTGCTAAGGAACATGAGCAGGAGGGTGCTATTGTGCTTATGTCCTGCTTGTGGGCTTTCCATCTAGTTGGTCACAGTGGGAACAAAATGCTGGATAGATTTTTGGTCTAATCTAGCAGGGCTTTTATGATCTTTAAGACCTTGTACTGGGTTTGTGTTCCTTCTCAACGTATCAAACACAGGCTCTGGGTTCTTCTGTGTCATGCTTATGAAAACAGCTCATGAGTTTCAAGGATGTCTAGTTTCAGCTAAGTATATTTTAGACACTTGCTTTCGAGTAGAAGGTAGTTTATGGTATTTTCAGGCTGTTTGTATGAAGATGAATGTGGTAAAAAGAAGAAGAAGAGAAGGACTCTTTTACTTACACTGTAATCCTTTACCTGAAAATTTTATGACTGAGAAACCAGACTAGGATTTGATAGAAGCCCTGCTTCACCAGCAGAACTCAAGAGGCTATGCAACCTGCGAGAAGATATATTGGTACACATGAATGGTACCCTTTTTTCCTACATTACATGTAGCAATGTAAGGGCATAAGAATCAAACAAATGTTATTTGCCATGGACTTGGTTTTGGTTTTGGTATTATATCGCATGCTGCAACTTTTTTTTAAAAGGAATGTGTAACCAGTGGATTCACAGTGTAGTTTCCAAGGTGATTAAAAAAAATAAAATAAAGCCACAGTGCAAGGGCAAACAAATACCTTTGGTATTTGGACTGGACAGTTGGTAAGGCATGCAAGCATAATTAAAGCATAGTGTGGCTGAAACCATGAGAGCACTAAAAGCAAATACACTGGAAAACTATGAGTGTTAAACTTCTTCAAACGCTGAATCACCACTGATGTGAGTTAATATTGATCTCCAATAATGCAATTTTAGACCACACCTTATGCTATCTGGAATGAAAGAAACAGACCAGCAAGAAAACAGCTGAACAGTAGTCCTCTTTTCTTTTCTTTTCTGACAGATCAATTGTTTTTATGCATATGCCCATGAGAAAGAGTATGCATGAGTATGCACTTTAAGTCACCATTTGACTTATGGTGATCTTGTGAATTTTATAGAGTATTCTTAGGCAAGAAATATTCAGCTAGTTCATTCCTTCCTCTGAAATGTAGCCTACCACACCTGGCATTCATTGATGGTCTCCCATCCAAGTACTAGCCAGGGCTGACCTTAGCATCCAAGATCAGATGCGATCTGATGCCTTTAGGGTATTTAGGCCATTCAAAGATATATTTCTCTATTATCTTATTTATTCAGTTTTATAAATTGTCCTATATCCAAAGCTTTCGGAATGCATGTTGTTGTGTGCCTTCAAGTTGTTTTCAACTTATGGTGACCCTAAAGAAATCTATCATGGGTTTTCTTGGCAAGATTTGTTCAGAAGGACTTTGCCTTTTCCCTCTTTTGAGGCTGAGAAGGTACACCTTTCCGAAGGTCACCTAGTTGTTTTCCATGACTGAAAGTGTCCTAGTCCACCACACTGGCTTTATGTATGGCTATCTGGACAATGCTGGACCATTAGACAATCTGCTTCTGAGGCTGAGAGTTTGTGACTCTCCCAGGGTCACCAAGGGAGTATCCATGGCCGAATGGGGGAAGTGAACCCTGGTCTCCCAAAGTCCTAGTCTAATGCTCAAACCACTACACCAATGAAATTTGGTAGCAGACACAATTTACACTACTTTTTTGTTTTGCTTAAAACAAGGTATGTGGTTTCTGTTCAGCTTGTTTTAAAGGAGAGCTGAACTTCTTGGGGGTTTCTGGGAGCCTTATTCTCTTTTAAAATAGTGCCCACATTCTATGTGCATTTTGTTTTGAACGGAATAATATGGTTTAAAATTACTCCCACTGCCAGATTTTGATGACACCCCAGCAAATTTGGTAGCAGGGACTGCAATTGTGGGGGTGGGATAAACTGTGCAGTGGGCACATACATCCTTTGGGCTGTCTGTGGGCTACCCATGACCCAGTATCAGCCTCTCTGAATATCCCTCCTTTCTTGTCTTACATTTCCTTTTTCTTGTATTGGGAGATAGTGTGGGCATATAGTCCAAGGAGAATCTGAACTTCTGAGGGAAGACCTTGGCCCCAAACAATTTTAAAGAAGGCAAAGTTTGACTTCCTGCTTAAAACTTTTCTGGCAGGTTTTAAAGAAGGCTAACAGGAACATGATCAGTCATTCCTAAGCATTTTACTGCAGCACTGGATTCAAGCCAGTGATTACTAGCCTCCTAGTAATACCTTTAATCCCACATGGAGCTAAATTGAGTTTCACTACATTTTATGTTTCTCATCTAATAATTTCCTTTATTACCAGCCACCTTGGATGTCTGTTATAAGGGACAAAGGTGGCCTTAAAAATGTAAAAATGAAGGACTTTATTATACAAGGCTTGAAAAGTGGAATTAGCGCAGGATAGTAGTGTCTGTGGCACATGATGCTCCGTTTACCCAGTTGCTGCAGTCCATTTGTTGCTGGGGTGCTCCTTCTCATTGATGGACAAATCCTGTCAATGCCTCCCAATCTCACTACTTTTCCACACTTGATGACACATGTGATAAGTTTCCCTTGAAGCAGTTCCACTATGGGAGCAGTCACACGGTGTGAGTGGACATGATTCTGCTCCTCTCTTCCTTTCCTCTTGCTGTTCCAAAGTGGGCTGCTTTTCTACCCTTCCTTCCTTCCTTCCTTTTAACTTAATGGATTGCTATGATCATTAAATTGCACTAAAATAAAAATAAGTGCTGACAGAAAAGCATGTTGGGAAGGTCATGAGTTGTTAACTTTTAAAGCCCTGCATGGGCTAGCTCTTCTTTATTTATCTGAACTTCTTTCTCCGTACATTCCCACTTGTACCCTCCATTCTAGTAGTCAAGGTCTGCTGTCCCAGCCTAGGATCTCCACTGCCCCATCCCGGATTCGTCCCTTCTCACTTGCTGCCCCTCACTCCTGGAACCTTCTTCCTTCACGAACAAAGATCATCACTTCTTTCACCACCTTTAAATCTGAGTTATTATTATTATTATTAACCTTTATTTATGAAGCGCTGTAAATTTACACAGCGCTGTACATGCAATCTTTTTAGTTAGACGGTTCCCTGCCCTCAGGCTTACAATCTAAAAAGACATGACACAGAAGGAGAAGGGAGTGGTGATGGGAAAGGGTAAGAGGTCCAGCAGTTCCTCTCAACCTCCGAGGCCTGGACCAAGGCAGATGGACTGAAGGGAGGGCTTGGCTTCAAAATGA